>NC_087195.1:1412500-1442500 GCF_035594125.1 Scylla paramamosain
TAACACATAGATCTCTCTCTCTCTCTCTCTCTCTCTCTCTCTCTCTCTCTCTCTCTCTCTCTCTCTCTCTCTCTCTCTCTCTCTCTCTCTCTCTCTCTCTCTCTCTCTCTCTCTCTCTCTCTCTCTCTCTGTGTGTGTGTGTTTGTGTGTGCTCACTATGTAAGCAAGTGTGTGTACCTATCCCTCTTCTCCCACTCACACACACACACACACACACACACACACACACTATGTATGTATGTATGTATGTATGTATATTTTGTCTACCTCAGAGATAAGGTAATATAGGAAAAGCGTTGGGTATGTGTGAGAGAGAGAGAGAGAGAGAGAGAGAGAGAGAGAGAGAGAGAGAGCATGAAATTAGGAAAGCAAAATAAGAGAGTAATAATAGTAATGATAATAATGATAATGCATAACAAATGAATGAAAAACTGTTAGAAATTATTTAAAGAAAGAAGGATAGGAGGGAAACAAAAGGTAATAATAATAATAATAATAATAATAATAATAGTTTCAAAAATAAAAAACTAATTATTCTTTTTATTAATACAAAGAGGAATGTAAGATAGAAAGAAAATGGAAGAAATATTTACACAAACAATATTTCTGAAGATTTATTAACTTTTATTTCTTTCTTTTTGTAATTATATTTTCATATTGAGAAAAGATTTATTTACCTATTTATTTATTTATTTTATTGATGTATTTGATTGATTTTATTTTCATCTGTTGTGGAGAGAGAGAGAGAGAGAGAGAGAGAGAGAGAGAGAGAGAGAGAGAGAGAGAGAGAGAGAGAGCACTGTAAAGCAAATGTAATATAAAAACTCAATGTTAAAAAGAGCAAGAGAAAAATAAATGAAAAGAAGAAATGGGAAACTAAGAAAAGAGAAAAAAAAAGTGAAATTGGATGAAAGAAAAGATTTGCCAGAACAAATTAAAAGTGAAAATGACAAATGTAGAAGGAAACAAACAGTGAAGTGTAAAGAGAGAGAAAGCGATAGAAAAGGCAAATGGTGATAATGAAAATGATAAACACAAACAAAAGTGTTAAAATTTTTTTTTTTTTTTTTAACTGTGTGAAGTTTTGAAGGAAAATTTTTGTTTAAACTTTGAAATTTGGAATGAGATATTTTAATGGACTTTTACTTTTTTTTTACATTTTATTATTCACTCATTCATTTGTATCTTGTATGTAAAAATTTTCACACTTCACATTCAACTTTTTTGTTCAACTTTACTGAAATTTTTTTTTTAAAGGAAATAAACAAAGGAAAAGAAAGATGTAGGAAAGTTTTCTTTTATTTCTTTCTCTGTTTCTTTTCCTTCTTCAGGTGAAATATTAGGAAAAAAGAATATTTTGTATTTAATTTTGAAGGCAACACTAGAAATATGATACAAATATTGTCATTATTAAATTTTCTAGTACAATATTGTTTTAAATTTCTCTTCCTCTTCCTCTTCCTCTTCCTCTTTCTTCATCCTTCACATCTCTTTTTCCACTTCCTTCCTCCACATCTTCTCTTTCTCCTCTTCCTTCATCCTTCACACCTCCATTTCATCTTTCTCTTCCTTCATCCTTCACACCTCTTCTTCCTCTTCCTTCATGCTTCACACCTCTTCCTTTTCCCTTTTCCTTCACCCTTTGTACCTACTTGTCCTCATCATTTCCCCTCCTCCTTGATATATCCTCTTCCTCTTCCTCTTCTTCCTCTTCCTTCATAGCATATCCTCCTCTTTCCTTCATCTAACCTTTCCCTTTTAACTTAGTAAAAGTCAACATTAAAATATATTTCCAGTGTTACCACATAGAGAAAAGATTAGAAAAAACTATTACTTTTTTGTTATCTATTTATAATTTTATTATTACTTAATTGCAAAGGAAATTAATAAGTTTAAGTTAAGCTATGTATATACTAGGCTGGCCCAGACAAAGCCACAAACACATACACATACACACACACACACACACACACACATACACAGAACACAGTAAGGATTTGTACAAAGACAGTGAATTTAGAACCTCTGTGTGTACGTATGTCTGTGAAAGTGAATAAGAGCAAATAACAAGGTGTTCGAGTGTGTGTTGGTGGTTTTGTATAGGATGTGTCAGCGCAGATATGAAAGTTATGAAAAATGTTTAAATCTTTGTTGTAATGGTTAATGAAAGAAGTTTGTGGTGGCCAGTTTGTGTGTTATGTTAGATAATACCAGACAGGATATTGAAGTTATGAAGGAGTTGGAGTGTTTGTTGTAATAGTGAAAGAGGTGAGGTTTGGCAAAGATTTTAGTTCGTTTAATGGAATGGAGGATGAACGAGAAAATGTTCTGGTTTGTAAAGAAATGTTAGAAGAGTTACGAAAAGTTTTGAATGGTGCAATAGAGAATGAAAGGGGAAATATTTTGGTGGGGTGTTTTGTTGGTTTATTATGAAAAGAATATGGAGTTTAAGGATAATTTAATGTGATTCAGAAGTGAGTGAAAGGGGAAATGTTGAGTAGAATGTGTCTTTGATAATTTGTGTAGAAATGTTATGTTGGTTTGATAACTGTAAAGAAAAAGATGGAAGGTAACACAAAAGAGTGAATGTGTTTGAAGATACAAATGAAGGAAGTTTTGAGAGAATAGTGTTTGATGACAGTTTATGAAGAAATGTTATGTTAATTTAATAAGCTCAATATGTGTAGTAAAAAAATGCCAAAGCTGTACAAGAATTGATGTGTTTGATCCAGGAGTGAATGAGGAAAAATGCTAATGTTTGATTGAATGTTCTGTCAGTTTATCAGTTTATAGAGAAATGTTATATTAATTTACTGAACTCAAGAATGTGAATATTTAAAGAATCCAAACTTCACAAGAAGACAATATGTGAATGAAGAAATATAATAATGTTTGATGTTTTTGACAATTTATCAATTTACAGAGAAATGTTGTGTTAATTTACTGAGCTCAAGAAGGTAAATGATGAAAGAATCCAAACTTCACAAAAAGAAAAAAGATTAATAAGTGTTTTATTGAGAAGTTAATGAAGAAAAATTATGTTTGGGTCTTTTATACAGTTTGTACAGAAATGGCGTGTGAACTTGACAAACTCAGTAATTTAGATATTTTAAAGATCCCAACTTCAGAAGAAGAAATGTTGATTAAGAAGTTAATGGGAAAAAATTATTCACATTTGAATGTTTTTGAAAATTTATAGAGAAACATGTGAACTTAACAAACTCAGCAATGTAAACATTAAAAAAAGATCCAAACTTGAGAGAAAAGACCAGTGAATAAAAAAAATAAATGTTTGAATGTTGTTTGACAGTTTATACAAAAACATTACATCAACCTAACAAACTCAACAATATGAATGTCAAAAAGACTTAAACTTCAGGAGAAAAACAATAAAATAGTGTACTTGATTCAAAAGTTAATAAATGTTGAATAGAATGTTAGACAATTTATTAAGAGATGTTTCTTTAGTTTCCCACTCACCACTACCTCTGCTCACCCCCCCACCCCCACCAATCCGTCTGTCTGTCTGTGTCTGTCAGTGTATGTTGCTTTACTTTCTGTCATGTATATATATGTATGATAGAGATACTGCTAGGAATAAATGGATTTGAACACTTTGCATTTTTTGCATTATTGCCTTGAGAAATTCTCTCTCTCTCTCTCTCTCTCTCTCTCTCTCTCTCTCTCTCTCTCTCTCTCTCTCTCTCTCTCTCTCTCTCTCTCTCTCTCTCTCTCTCTCTCTCACCAGTCTTTCTTAGTCTTGATTATACGAAGTGGATTAACTAATCTAAAAAAAATGAAATTGCAAGAAATGAGAAAATAAACGTAGAATAAGGAAAAAGAAAAATATATAGACTTTGATGGGAAAATAAAATAGATACACATGAATAGCGAAAAAAATTAGTAATAAATGTATAAGTAAATAAACACACGCGGAAATGTCCGCATTAGAAACTCAAATTTGGCGCCAAAACTAGCACGCGGGAAGATTAGAGAGAAAGAGAGAGGGAGAGAGCGGGAGATAGAGACATCCTTTAAAAAAAACCCTTCCTATCTTCATTATCTCATATCCACAAGAGTATCCAGTGACATCGCAGCGTGGCAGTTAACCTACTGAATCTCCATATAGGCCAAAGAAGCACTGGTAGGCCTATTATTTTGGTTTATTAAGATTTATTTGAGAATTTCGTGTTTGTTTACATTCTCCACGAGGCGGCGAGAGTCAGCTGATTCACTGTCGTCCTTATATTTATTCAATTTTCTGCCATTCGTGAGTGAGTTTGAAGGTTTATTTTATGGTTTTTATTTAATTTAATGTGTTTTCTGTATTCTGCGTTCATTTCAGGTCTGTTTTGTATTTTTGTCTTTTTTATTTAGGTAGTGCGAAAAAAAATGCTTGGCTTGGGAGATACTAGATATGTTTATTTATTTATTTATTTTTTTTTTATGGTTGATTGTTAAGTGTGATTAGATTTTCATGATTTCCTGGTGGTTCTGGTTAATGAAGAGGTTCAGTATTGTAGGAAGAGGTTTTGAAGTAGTTTTTAGTAAGGTTATGTAACAACGTTGTATAGAGTACAGGATATGTTCATTTACAGGTGTTTTTACGGCTGATTGTTCAGTTCGGTTGGGTTTTCATGATTTTTTGTAGTGGTTTAGTGTAGTTGTGAGGCCCAGTGATGTGGAATAGTATAGAAGGTTTTTTTTTGACGAATTTTTACTTAAGTGGTAAGAAAATGTGTGGTTTGTGGTACTGGGGAAGCTCACTTTGAGTTCTTTTAAGGATTTGTTATTTAGTTTGGTGAGATTTTTGTGATTTTCGAGTTATTTTGTATATTTGCATTTTTTTTTTTTGTCTTAAATATTTTTTATTAGTTTTTTTTTCTGTAAAGCCTCAGGTTATGAAAATTCTGACCCTTATTCTGTATTTTCATGCTATTTATGTTATTATGTTGCCCTGTATTTTATGTAATATTCAAATGTTTCAGTGATGGAGGAGATGTATGCTAGAAGGGAGTAAGCAGCATTAGGTTAGGCATTAAAAAAAGGATAATTTCAGTGACATGTTTGGTTAGGTTAGGTTATGGGAGTGGGAGGAAACTGAAAACATGAACGACGAGGAATAGATAGACTTCTTTCATCATTCAGTAATATTTTCATAACCATCATAATTTGTACAATGAGAGGATGTATGTGTCTAGACAGCCACATCATTTAATGGTTATAATGAGGAACTATTTAGGAGCAATTGATAGGTCAGGTTAAGCTTAAGGAAACTGAAGTGGTTATTTAGTCACATTTAAAAGCACCCATGGCTATTAAACTGGTATTCATTTGTAAGTTAATGTTGCAGACCACCACCTACACTGCCGCCCACAGCTGCCCAGCCACTGGTAAGGCCAGGTGCACGTTGAGACACAGCTCGGCACACTGCAGGACAGACACAGGGCAGCATAGGTGTGGTGCTCACTTCAGTATTGTGATCATGGTTGTCATAAAGGATTATTTAGAAAACCTTAGTTCAGACTCCAACTCAAATAATGAACAGCACTAGTCTGATAGAAGATTAATTCAAAGACGTGTTCAGTATGGTACAGGACGGCATATCCTCTGGAGGATGTAATGCCCAGAAACTGATGGAGCAGGGAATAACTGACTATTTTTAAGGTATTGCCATGGTATGCCACATATGTGCAGAAAACTGTCTTCCAACAGCTGCCTGGCACAGGCTGACACAGGTGCTGTGTTCTGCTGTGCTGCCTGCACATTAATGTGCACGCTTACATTTAAAACAATGAGGTGCAGTTTTTTACCCTGCTCTGTGCACAGAACACAGAACACAACTGCAAGTCTCAAGAGTCGCCCAGGGGAAAACAGCACAGCACACCAGCACACACACAAACACAGATGAGGGAGACACAACACGACTGTTTTAATACCTCGTATCGTCTCTGATTGGTCACCGACTTCCAGACAAGGCAGCCAGTCACTGACGTCTATTCTCAAGGCCATCTGAGCATCACTACACACACACACCCACCACAACCCTTTCACTGTGATGCAACACAATTAGCACCACCACAAGCAGTGTGTGAAGTCTTTATCAGCAAGAAAGAAAGTGACGAAAATTATATGTTTTGCAATTTCTTCACAGTTGAAAGATGAGATGTGGCTGTAGAACAAGTAAAGGTGTCTTGAAGTGACTGGTAATTAGGGAAAGGTGTACCAAGTAGCTGTCAAAAGGCTAACAACAGCAGGTCTTATAAATCTGGCTTGAGTTGACAGACTATAGCACTGCAGACAGTCATTAGTCAGCCAGTCAACATGATCATCAATTAAATACCCTTGCAACTTAACTCTGCCATGATTGACTGATATAACTACTGCATAAAATGAAAAACCGACAGTTAAAAGTTTTCATTCATGTGTTGGCCATGCATTCAGTCACTGGTCAGCCAGTCAGGGAAGATACTGACTAAAAACATCCTTTGAACCTAAGTTTGCCATCACTGACCAGATAATTGGTACCGAAAAAAGCAAAAACGAGTCGTAAATATATTGATGTGTGTGTTTTTATCTTATTTTTTCCCCTTCGTCAATCAAACAAATATTTTACTTGGATGTTGACAAAAGACAACCTTGCCAGTGAAGGATTTAGCTGATGTCACATAAGATGCATTTAAACACTTCCATTCAACATTCGCTTTACTTATGATTTATTTATTTCTGCTGCAAAGTTGTATTGTCTTTTTGATGCCTCATTTTAGGGATTGGCACCTCAGTGGACCTTTTTTTTTATTATTGTTGTTGTTGTTGTTGTTGTTGTTCATTTGACTCATTTTATTTTGTTTTTGTTTTATTAATTTTATTTCGTTTGTTTTACATATTTAATTTTTTTCTTATTTTGTTTTATTTACTGATTTAATTTTCACTTCTTTCACTTACTTTCCTTTAAGTCATCATTTTTTTCTTCACATTTTCATATCCTTTATTGAGAACCCTTCTTTCACACATAAAAATAAATAAACAAATAAATAAACAAATAAAAATCAATCTCATATACATAGGAACAGATTCTTGAGATTACTGAGGCACTGGAAAACTTATTGATAGCTAAATTAATATTCACATTAATTTGCTTGTACAGGAGTGTTAATTAAGTAATAAGTTTATAAGTAGTGTTGTAATGTGTCACTCTTTTACCTGTATAATTTAAGCCATAGTGTTAATAGTGAGATAAACTATTTGAGTGGCAGTGAAAATGATAAATGATAGTGATGATAGAAGTGGTAATAGGTGAAAAGATAGGACTTGTAATATTATTGAGATTTTTATTTGTTTGTTTATTTGTGCATTTATTTATTTATTTATTTATTTATTTGTGTATTTATTTGTTTGTTTATTTATTTATGTATTTGTTTATTTCTTTACAACTGTGGCAGAAAATTTAACATGGTAATGATTTTTTTTATTAATTTGTGTATGTATTTATCGATTTATTCTTTTATTTACACATTTTTCTACTTACCTACCAACTTATTTACAACTTTGGCAGAAAATTCAACGCAGCCATTCATTCACAACAAAAATACAACTCTTTCCCACTAATACTAATAAGATACAGTTAATTTTTTCTATATTCTAGTTAGCCATTAATTCTTAGACACAATGCTCAATAAAAACATTACTAGATGGCATTGTGGGAGCATTTGGAGCATCAGTAAGCATTAGGCAACTGTTGGTTTTAAAATGTCATGACTCTTGGTTGTAATCATCAATAGTCTGGCATAATTGATGAGATAGAGAAGGAAGGAAGCAGGCAGAGAGAGACAGAGAGAGAGAGAGTGTGTGAGAGTGAGAGAGGGACACAGACATCACAGCCTTAAGTGAACAAGATAAAGTAAGCACACACACACACACACACACACACACACACACACACACACACACACACACACACACACACACACACACACACACACACACACACACACACACACACACACACAGCACAGCATCTAAAACTTATTCTCAGTTCCTGTGATAAATTGAGCAAAAAAGAAGTATACACACACACACACACACACACACACACACACACACACACACACACACACACACACACACACACACACACACACACACACACACACACACACACACACACACACACACACCATTCTCAAAACAAAACAAAAAGAACTCATTCTATTGAATTTCCGGGATAAACAAGAAAAAAAATGTAAAAATTAATTTCTTCAGGCACCAGAAGGAGCCAAGAGAGAGAGAGAGAGAAAGAGAAAGAAAGAGAGAAAAAGAGAGAAAAACCTGATTAAGTATTATCATCTCCTCCTCCTCCTCCTCGTCCATCTCTTCCCAGCCTCACTGAGAAAGGTTTGAGGCGAGGAAAGGAAAACGGAAAGAAAACGTCGCAATATGTCACAAGTAATTATTTTTGTGTGTGTGTTTATTGTTTGTTTGTAGTGATGGTGCGGTGAGCTGTAGTGATGTTGTGTGTGGTTTGAAGTGTGTGGTGGATCTATACTACAAAATACAGTAGAGATTCTTGGATGTAAGTAATAGAAGTAGTGTGTTTGTTAGATGTAAGTTACTGGTTTAAGTAATAAGTGTGTGGGTGATGTACCAACAGCAGCAGTAGTAGTAGTAGTAATAGTAGTAGTGCAAAGTTGAATTGTTTAATAGTGTATGTGTGTTTATAAGTGCATTGTGAATATAGCATAGAAAAATATGAAAAATAACTTTTACCAAATAGATAACTATTTAAAGACAACTATGAAACTTAAATATGTAACTCTTCTTTCACCTCAACTGCTGTGGCCTCAGGATTGGCATAGGTGCAGGGTAGGGAACGGTCTCATTGTGAAGGGGCGGAGGTGAACCAGTGTGTGCTGTGGGGCCTTGCTGTGGGTGTGTGTGGCCAGCTGTGGTGTGCCGAAGCTCCTGGGGTGTAGTAAGATGGTCCACAAGACTGTCCCTTTCCACCAGGGGCTGACGGGGCTGAGAGTGTGAATGTATGAGTGTGTGTGTGTGTGTGTGTGTGTGTGTGTGTGGTGTGTGGTGTGTGGTGCCTTATCTGGGCTGCCCTGTGTGGGATTGCTGGCCTGGTATAAAGATAAATAGATAGTTTTTTGAAGTGTTGTTTATATAGGAGATGAAGAGTGGTGTGTGCTAATGTGTGCTGTGTCCCTTAGGGGGTGCGGAGAAGAGGAGACATGGCGGAGAAGACAAAGGCAGCCAAGAAACAGAAGGTGACAGGGAAAGTGAGTGCCATTAATGTATGTAATCAATTAATTTATTCTTTATTTTTGTTTTGTGTTTTGGCCATTGAGTGTTGGGCTTGTGTGTGTGTGTGTGTGTGTGTGTGTGTGTGTGTGTGTTTTTTTTTATTTTGTGTTTTTATTTATTTATTTGTTTTTATTTGTATGTTATTTTTATGATTTTCTTTTTTTGCTTTATTTTGCTTTTGTTAATGTGTTTATTGGTTTGTTTGTTCTGTTCATTTATTTATGTGTTGTTTTTTTATTTGTTTTTGTTTTTATTTTAGTTTAGTTTGTTTTAGCTTTGTTTATTTATTTATTTGTTTGCTTTGCCCTGGCTGTTTAGTTTTATATATTCATTTATTTATTGTACTTTTTACTTTAATTTAATTTTTCTGTAGTTATTGCTTATTTATTTATTTATCTTTATTTTTTGTATGTGCATTTTTGCAGTTTCAGTATCTTTCTTTATGCTTGTTTGTTTGTTTGTTTTTTTTTTTTTATGTATTTATCTTCCAGTTCAATTAATATTCAGCTTATAATAAATATTTTCTTTACTGTTTCCATTTTCTATTCAGCTTATAACACGTTTTCTTTATTATTTAGTATATAAAAGTATTTTATTATTTTTATCATATATTCATAACCACCTCTTTCTCCTTCTCCTCCTCCTCTTTCTTCTCCACCTGCACCACCACCACCACCACTACCACCACAACCACTTCCACCTTATCCCCTTCTCCACCACCACCACCACCACCACAGGGCACACCACAGAGGAAGGTGGACTACCACTTTGACCCGTCCTTCAAGCTGAGGGAGCCCAAAGTGGAGAAGGTGGAAGGCTCTGGCGATTTCCACCCGGTTTACTTCCTGCGAACCCACTCCAAGAATAATGACCCCGCAGATGTACAGACGCAGGTGTGTAGGTGCGGGTGTGTGGGCGGAGGGGGTTGGTTGGGGGGAAATGTTTGTGTGTTTGTTTGTTTGTGCTTGTGTGGGGTTGTTGGGGGGTAGAGGGATGGAGGGAAGGTTGCGGGTGTTTGTTTGTGTGGTTTTTTTTTTGTTTTGTTCTTTTTTTATTTTGTTTTGTGTTGGATTGCCTTTTTATTTTTCTTCTCTTTTCTCTTTTCTTGAGTGTTTTTTTCTTTGTCTTCTTTTCTGTTCTCTTCTCATCTTTTTCTCTTTTCTCCTTCTCTCTATATATCTGTGTGTGTGTGTGTGTGTGTGTGTGTGTGTGTGTGTGTGTGTGTGTGTGTGTGTGTGTGTGTGTGTGTGTGTGTGTGTGTGTGTGTGTGTGTGATATTAATGCAAACACCAAACAGCAGAGATTAATATAAAAACTCTCTCTCTGTCTCTCTCTCTCTCTCTCTCTCTCTCTCTCTCTCTCTCTCTCTCTCTCTCTCTCAGATCTGGCAGTGCTCGTTTGAACCAGACATGCGCCGACCGGGGAGCAACACCAGCATTGTGGCGACTTGTGGGGGCTCCTCAGTGTGCTTCATCAATGTCCTGGACGGCGAGGTGGTGCTCAAGTACAACCGCAGCACTAAAACGTGGGTCATTGTGTCTGTCTGTTTGTCTGTCCACCTATTCCATGGCCCATTTCTCAGTTTATTCATTTTTACCAAAATATAGGGTATTTTTTGTATCTATCTGTCTATCTGTTTATCAGTAAGAGTCTCACAGTCTATCAAGTATCTCTCTCTTCAAGTATTTAAAATTCTATATTGCTTATATGTACAAGTCTTTAAGTGGTGTAAGGGTGATAAAAAGGAGGACATTATCAAAATTCTCAGGATCAGTAATTAGAATAGAACTTAATAACAGATTCAAGCTTGAAAAATTTATGTTCAAGAAAGAGATAGGAAGGAATTGGTTCTCAGATACAATGATGGATGAATGGAACACTCAGTAACCAGGTTGTTAGTGCTGAGTGATTAGGGAGGTTTAGAAGATTAGACAAATTTATGGATGGAGATGACACGTGGAAATAAGCAGGTGTGGTTTGTACAGGGCCTGCCACGTGTAGGTCTGATGGCTTCCTGCACCAACCCTTGTGTTCTTTCATATTAATCTCTGTCACAGTCTCTCTATCTCACACACAGTCTTATCTACACTTCCACAGTCTATCCATCTATCTTACCCATTCCTCTATCCTATTTAAGTGTCTCTCCTCTCTCTCAGGGCTACAGCGGGGGAAAACCTCTATGCACAAGTCTGGTCCACAATTCCACTTGATGATTTAGGACTCAAGACCATCAATGTCCTGGCAGCAGCAGGCGCCCGCTCCACTGTGCTCCTCATCCACCCTGACGCCGGTGTTTGCTATCAGATGTTCCGTACCGTCCCCAGCAAGGCGGCTGCGGTGGTGTGTGCCCTCCTCTTCCACCCCAAGAAGGCCACCTGGTTGTTCTGTAGGTGTTTGTTTTTGGTGGTGTGGTTGTGTTTGTGTTAACGGCCTTTTTTTAGTTTTTGTCAGTCTTTCTTTCTCATCTGTCTAGTTTTTGTTTTCTGTGGTTTGTTTTTTCGTTGTTTGTCTCTCTCTCTCTCTCTCTCTCTTCATTTGTTTTTTTCAAAGATTTAGGTAGGCATTTTTAGCTTCTCTATTTTGTTTGCAAGGTTTATTTATTCAGTTGTCTCTGGTTTTTTAGTTTCTAAGTTTTGTTCTTTAAAATTCTCAGTCAGTACTCAGGGTAGAACAAGAAATAATATGCCGAAGCCTGAAAAGTTAGATTTAAAAGAGTTAGGAAGGAATTGGCTTTCAGAGTGGTGGATGAATGGAACAGACTCAGCAATCAGGTCGTTGGTGCTGAGTCATTAACAAGCATTAAAGTATTAGACAAATTTATAGACATGGATGATAGGTGAAAATAGGCAGGCATGTTTTGTACAGGGATTGCCACGTGTAGGCCTGATGGCTTCCTGCACCAACCCTTGTATTACGTCCCTTAACCACTACCACCACCACCACCACAACCCTGTCCCTCCCAATCAACAGGTGGACACGAAGATGGACAGATACAGTTGTGGGATATTGGCACCCCCACCTTACCTGGCTATGAGGTGAGCCAGGTGCACCTGCTGACGATCCCACAGGTGGCTCGAGATGTGTATAACCTGGCCTTCTCCTGCACCCACGACCTGCTCATTGCCGGCTGCGATGGCGGCCTGTATGCGTGGAAGGTTGACCTGCAGAAGATTGAAGCTAATGAGAGGCAGGTGTTTGGATTGTTTTAATGTGTTTTTATTTGTTTATTTATTTTTTTTGTTTATTTTGTCATTTTTTTTTTTTTTTTTTGTTGTTTTTTTTTTATTGTTGCTTGATTTGTTTTGTTATTATCTTGTTTATTTATTTGTTTTATTACTTTTTTGACTATTAAGTTTAGTTTGTGATGTGTGTGTGTGTGTGTGTGTGTGTGTGTGTGTCTCTGGTTTGAATTAACTTTGTAATATTTGTATGTTGTAATATATGTGTGTTTTTTTAGGCTGCCATTACTTTTCCCCTTAGAGTCTAGGTAATATTTGATGCATTATCCTTTTCTTTATGTTAAATTATTCAGTTTTCCTCATCCCCTCTTCTCTCTCTCTCATCCTCTCTCTCTCTCTCTCTCACACAGGCTGGAGAGGATGGAGTTCGTGCTGCCTGAGGTGGATGGGAATGGGTCAGTGTTGGACAGCATAGCCATGTTGAGGGACGACCTGTTGGCAGCGAAGTGTGCCCTGCATGGCCAGATTTATGTGTTCTCTGTCAGCCGGGCTCTCGGTGCTGCTAAGTATAATAAGTACGTGTGTTTGTGGGTGTTTGCTAGGTGTGTGTGTATGTGTATGTGTGTTTTAGCTCCTTCTCTCAATGTTAAGTATGATAAGTAAGTGTGTTTGTGTGTGTGTGTGTGTGTGTGTGTGTGTTTTGTTGTTTTTGTCAGTAGGGCTAACTAACTAACTAACAGGATCTCTCTCTCTCTCTCTCTCTCTCTCTCTCTCTCTCTCTCTCTCTCTCTCTCTCTCTCTCTCTCTCTCTCTCTCTCTCTCTCTCTCTCTCTCTCTCTCTCTCTCTCTCTCTCTCTCTCTCTCTCTCTCTCTCTCTCTCTCTCTCTCTCTCTCTCTCTCTCTCTCTCTCTCTCTCTCTCTCTCTCTCTCTCTCTCTCTCTCTCTCTCTCTCTCTCTCTCTCTCTCTCTCTCTCTCTCTCTCTCTCTCTCTCTCTCTCTCTCTCTCTCCAGCAGGAAGGAAATAAAACAGCATTTATATGAGAGAAAAATAAAGATTAGGCTGTCTTTACCTCTCACTGACAGGAAAGAAATAAGACATTGTTTACCTAAGAGGAAAAACAATCTCTCTGTAACAAAAAGGAAATAACAGCCTCCCTCTCTTTGTGGCAGGAAGGAAAAGGTCTCCCAGTAAGAGGATTGAAATAACAGCCTCTCTCTCTCTCTCCCTCTCTCCCTCCCTCCCTCCCTCTCTCTGTGGCAGGAACCGTGGACAGCTACAGTCGGAGGTGAAGAACAGCATGATGGTGAGCCTGCGATGGAGTGACACAGACAATTACTACATGAACATGGGCGTTGACCCCCGTAAGTTACCCAAGAGTAGAAGTGAGGGGGAATTCTGACCAGCCACTGTGGGGAAGATAATTCTGGCCAGGCACTTACTGACTTATCCATCCTTGAAAGCTGTATGGTGCCTACTTACCTGACCTAACCTGACCTCAAAACATCAGTTATAACCTCTAACACAACCTCTTAACCACTGACTTTTCCCCAGGGTCGTGCGTGCTGGTGTGTGGCGATGACAAAGGGGCGCTGTGGGTGTATGACCTGGCTGACCTAGTGACTGGTAAGGTCAGTTCGCCCCTCACTGGAGGCTCACCCATCGCACAGCAGGAGCCAGTGAAGATATTGGAGTGGCCTGAGCTGGAGGATGCTGAGGTGTGTGTGTGTGTGTGTGTGTGTGTGTGTGTGTGTGTTTATTTTTTTCATCTATTTGCTCTTTTTTCCTCCACCCCCTTTACAGTGAATCCAGTTTGTTTGAGCAGCTGTTATAGTGAAATAAACTCATATTGATTCAAGTTGCCAGTCACAAACAGCTTCGTCATACTGGGAGACACTTAGTGAGTCAAGAAAATCCCAATTATTATAGGAAATTAGTGAAAGAAATCCTAGTTACAATAGCAAACTAGTCAGACAAACCACAATTACAATAGACAACACTTGTATCGCTATTATTAAACCACCTATTCCACATTTCCCAGCCTCACTCCTCACACCCCTTTAAAATAACACCATACACTTTTCCCCTTAATATTCTCAACATCTCTCTCTCTCTCTCTCTCTCAGGTGGAAAAAGCAAGGAAGTTAAGACTCGACACCTATGACATTGTGGTGGACAAATGTGCAATTTCTTATGGCGCTCAGCATGTCGTGGCTGTCACTTCAAATAACATGGTCTGCATCTGGAGGCATGGGAAGGAGGAGGAGGAGGAGGAAGAAGAGGAGCCAGTGAAGAAGAAGGAAGAGAAGAAGGTGGATGGGAAGTAGGGGGATGGAGGAGGAGGAGAGAAAGGGATGTTACAAATTGTTTTTTTTTTAGTTTTCACAAAGAAGGAGGAGGAGGAGGAAGAGAAGATATGTGTTAGTTTAAAGAAAGGAGAAATAGGAAAGTATATGTTGTTTTGTATAGGAAGAAATAAGGATAAGTAGATGTGTTTTAGTTAAAGAAAGAATGAATTGTGTGTGATTTGTGGAGAAAAACAAGAAAGAAGAAGAAGAAGAAGAGGAGTGTGTGATTAGAATAAGAGGAACAAAGGAGAGAAAATAATTGTTTAGCATAAGAAGAGAGGAATAGGAGAAAGATGTGTTTAAATATGAGAAGAAAGAAAGAATAAGAGGAAGATAAAAGAATTGTGTTTAGTGTAAGAAAGGAGGAATAAGAAGGTATGGCAATTAATGTGAAAGGAAGAAAGAAGGAATAGGCAGATGGTAATAATAAATAGTGGAGAAATGAGAAATTAAATGATGATGGTTGTTTTTTGTTTTATCTTAGAGAGAGAGAGAGAGAGAGAGAGAATATATGTCCAAGTCAGCTCATATTGCAGCTAGATTAACACACACACACACACACGCACACACTCTCTAATTTTAATGTAAGACAAAATTATAGGAAAATAAAGCATAATTTTGTAGATAAGTGAGTAAAAAGACAGTCACACACATACACACACACTTTTACTGTTATTTATGTATTCTTTGTGTTTATTTATATTTTTGTTTATTTTGTGTTGTTTTAATATCTAACTTAAAAATTAGTTATTTATTTGTATTTGTTTATTTATTTATTTATTTATTTGCATCCATGACAAGCATTTTATGTGATTATTTTTATTTATTTGAGTGATTAATTTGTCTATTTTACATTTTTTTATTCATTTGTATGATTTCCATTTATTTATTTTTTTTATTTCCAGAGACATTCATTCTTTTGTTTGTAGAAATGTGTTAGTTATGAAAGAGGTAATAATTTTTTTTTTATTTATCATTTGCATATTCCCAAAACATTATTTTTGTTGAAGTATGTGTGTGGTAAAAGAGGTAATCATCGTTTTTAATGAATCAGTTTATGTTTTGCATATTTCAAAACATGATTTTTTGTTCATGTATTTTTGTGTCATAAAAGAGGATGTCATTGTTTTTTTATCACCAGTTTATCATTTGTATATTCCCAAAAGAAAGGCTCTACTTTCTTACTGATTAACTTATTATTTGTATATTTCCAAACCAGGTATGTATTTCTATTGATTTGCTTGTTATTTGTATGTTTCTAAATCATATATTTATTTTTACCTGTTTACTTATTTCTGTATTCCCAAAACAGCCATTGTTTTTTTTTTATTGATTGATTATGTTTCCAAATTGTAGTTATTTCTTATAAGTTCATATATTATTTGTTTACAAAAGTCATTCATTTTCATTTTATTAATTGATTTATTTACTTCATGAATTTTCTTATTATTTGTATTTCAAAAATGCATTTATTTATTCATTTATTTGGATTAATTCATGTATTATGTGTATATTGCCAGACACAGGCGTTCATTGTACTAATCAATCAATTAATTTATTTAATTTAACTAATGTATTATACTTGTGTATTTTCAGGCATTCATTTATTTCTGTTTACAGTGTTGTGTCTTGAACAATGTTTTCACGAACACACGTGTCTCATGTCTCAGGGAAACACTCAATACGTTTTGTCCTTTTCTTTTTGGGGTTTCTTTTCTTCTTAATATACTTTTAATCTTATTTTTTTATTTTTTTTTTATTTATTTTTATTTATTTTTATTTATTATTATTATTATTATTATTATTATTATTATTATTATTATTATTATTATTATTATTATTGTTATTATTATTATCATTTCATATATTTGTTTATTTATTTATTTGTTTATTTGTTTATTTATTTTTTATTTTTTTTGTTTTGCATGTGAACTTGTGTCTTTTGTAGTTCATGCAACACTCACGAATTGTTCACCGTTGTGGAAGTGTTACGGCAGGAATGAACACACTCAAGCAAAAAAAGATGAAAAAAAAAATAATAATAAGTTGACAATAATAGTAATCACTTCACAGACTTCTTATGAGTTTAACAAATGAATATTGAAAAGCAAGATTCTTTGTTGGCTAATTCCCTTTCACTGTGAGAACTGTGGTGGTGGTGTGTATGTTTCAATATCTGAGTATGGGCTAGCTTAGACAAAACTCTCTCTCTCTCTCTCTCTCTCTCTCTCTCTCTCTCTCTCTCTCTCTCTCTCTCTCTCTCTCTCTCTCTCTCTTCAAAGGCCACTGAAATGAATAGTCTGGTTCTGAGGAATGTTTCTGCTGTTAATGATGTAGAAATCTTGTTAATCTGTCACTAGAATTCTAAAAAACACCCTTAAAAACACTTTGCTCCAACACCACGCTGGGTCTCAGTGTTTCTCCCATAAATAATGTAGAAATCCTGTAAATCTGTCAATAGAACTGTAAAACCTCCCTTCAAACACGTCAAACTTTAACTGGAGCCTTTTGAAATAGAGGAGGTGCGGTGTAGAGGTGTCTGGAATTAGTGTCAATTTAACTTCGTCTTTCACACTTAGTTTTGCAATATTTCTTACTTATTCTGGCGTAAAAAACCCTAAACACACACACACACACACTCACACGTCCCCCTCAAGACCAAGTAGTGGGGAGATAAGACAGGTTGAGAATGCATCACCAGCTCGAATCTCTGTTTTAGAGAGTTAGATAGCGTGTACCCACCCACTCACCCACTCACCCACTCGCTGATCTGCCCTCCCACACACTCACCTACTCGTATCTGTACTCACCCACCACCCGCTCCCCACCCCCAACCCACTCTCCGGTTATCTATCTCCCCTCTGACCTCTGTAGCCTGTGGGGAAGGAGGGTACAAGCTGTTTATTTCAATAGTTAATAGGGGAGACGTGTGAAGAAAAAATAGAAAGTGGAGAACGAGAATTTGAGTTCACTGATACATACACCGCCAAAAAATAAAAATAAATAAATAAAATAAATAAATAAAAAGTATACAAAAACCTATATAAGAAATTCAAAACAAGATAGGCAAAAAAAATAAATAAATAAAAGCAGGATACGGAGCGAGGCAGCGCGGCAAAGACTATACCACTTTAGCGTTACCTTGACCACAGACAGATGCTATTAACTCGTTTCGTAAGCGTGCGGTAAATCAGAGAAGGTGGGGGGAGCACTGAAGAGGCTTACTTATCTGTAGTGGGCGTGGAGAGGTGGTGGTGGCAGTAGTAGGGATGTGGGGGTGGTGGGAGTAGTAGCATGAGTGGTGGTAACAGTAGTGATGGGTGATCTCAAGTCTTTGTTTAAGTTGAAGGAGACAGACAGAGGGAAGGAGGGCGTGTAATCTCCTATCTGTGGGGAGGATCTGGCGCGTGGCTGCCTGTCTGCTGATAACACACACACCCTCCACACATTATCTCACCGCAACAGCCAGCAGCAATGGTCGTCGCGGTATGACCTGCCCTAAATACACTGATGACCCGCCTGACCTCGTGACTGACGCAGTAGAGTGGGCTCGGAAGGCTGCAGTTGAGGTTACACGCGTTCTTTGAGTGTTTTTACTGTTGTAGTGACAGATTGACGAGGTTTTTTTCATTATTAACAGGAGAAACACTTTTAAAAGGTTCTAGTTGAAGTGACAGGTTTTTTGAGGGTGCTTTTACTGTTTAAATGACAGGTTGACTAAATTTTTGCATTATTGACAGGAGAAACACTCATAAAAGGCTCTAAATGAAGTGACATGAGTTTTGAATTTTTTTTTTATTTTTGGTTACAGTTGGAGATTTACAAGATATCTACATTATTAACAGGAGAAACACTCTTGAAAACCCGGCTAAATATCTCTGTGGCCTTTGAAAAAAGTCATGGTGAGAGAACAGTGTTTTTAGGGCGTTTTTTTACGATTTTAGTGACAGATTAACAAGAACTCTACATTACTAACAAGAGAAACACTCGTAAGAACCCAACTAACCATCTCTGTGGCTTCGAAAGACAGTCGAGGCGGGAGGACAACGCTGAAGGAGAGACCACAGCACAACAGACGCCACAGTATTTGCTCCACCGACTTCCCATCTTTTATCTCATGCTGTGAAGATTTTCTCCCTCCTGTGGCGCCATGTGGGAAAATTTTACGCCTCTGTTTTGAAACGCTTTGCTCTCATCAGGATTGTTTACAAAGGCCACAGGGATGAGTAGCTGGTTTTTCATGAGTTTCTCCTCCTAATAACGTAGAAATCTTGTCAATCTGTCATTAGAACCGTTAAAGCAGTCTTAAAATGCTTTGCCCTCTTGTCACAACTGTTTTTCAAGGCCATGAAGATGATCAGCTGGGTTAATAATTTGGAAATCTTGTTAATCTGTCATGAATCATAAAAAAAAAGAAAGAAAAGGAAAGAAAAAAAAAAAGAAAAACAGTTAAAAGGCTCTAGGGGGTTTTCAAGATTCCAGTGATAGTTTAAGACGAGTTCTGCATTATCATAGGAAGAAACACCCATGAAAACCAGGTAAAACAGCAGGTGAGACAACAAGCCGCGCAGTTTACATGACAGGATGCAAAAAAAAAAAAAAAAAAAAGAAAGAAAAGAAAAAAAGAAAGAAAAAAAAGAGAGAGAGAGAAAAAAAAACTTACTCATGAACTTTGTAGCGCCCGATATCAGTTAAGATAAAATCAGTACTTTTTTCTTTTTCTTCTTTTTCTTTTTTTTATTTATTTATTTTTTTCCGCATACTTTTTTTCTTTTGTTTTATTTTATCTATCTATTTACTTATTTTCATTTGTCTATGTATTTTTTTTCTTTTTCTATTCCATTTCATTTTATGTGTTTTGTTTTCTTAAATTATCACTTTGTTTTGTTGTTTTTTTTCCTATTCATTCATTCTTTATTAATTTATTTACTTAAGTTCTTTTTTTTTTTGTATGTTAATTTTCTTGATTTTCTTCATTTTTTATATATAACATTTGTTTTTTGTTATCTTTCCTTTCTCTTTTCCTTCTTTTCTTTCATTTTCATTTTATCTGTTAACATATTTACTTACTTGTCTTTTATCTTTAACCATATTCATTATTTTCATTTTTTAATTCCACCCATTTATCATTTATTTCATTTGTGTATTTTTATATGCGTGTGTTATATTTGCTTCAATTTAATTTATTTAGCTGTAAGTAGATGGCGCTGAAGTGGAAGTGGCATCAACTCAGTTACTAACAACCTCTATGTCATTTAGTAACGAGGTAACGAGAGAATTGCCCCTCCACTTAACTACCCTGATGACAACTACGCAATTAGACCGTTCACTTCTTATGTTCTATTGTGTTATTATTATTTCTTCTGTTTCTTTCCTTTATCTTCCTAATTTTTTTTTATCTTTTTCTTTCCTTTCTTGTTATTTATCTCATTTTCTCTTCTGTGGTGTCTTTTTTTTCGGTTTTCTTATTTTATTCCTTCGCATCTTTCCTTTTCATATTTTTCCCTTCATATTTCCTTCTATTCTTATTTTTCTCCTTCTCTCTCCTTTAGTATCCAGTTTTTATTTCGGTTTTCTTTCTTTTTCTTTCGATTTTTCTCCTTTTCATAGTTCATCCTTCCCATTTCCTCCTACCTTCTCTCTTTCTTTTCTTTAATAGCATTCATTCAATTTTATTTCTTCTAGTTCTCTCTGTCCTTATCAATCTATCACTTTCTCTCCTTCTTTCAAGCAGTCAATCAGTCAGTCAATTTCTTCCTTCATTTAATTAATTTATTCATTCATTCAGTCAGTCAGCAAGTCAATGAATCAATATTTATCTTTTCAATTAGTCAGTCAAACAACTACTTTTCGTTTACCAGTCATCTAACCATCCAACTATCCCTTATACAAAATTCTTCATTCTTTTCACCTTCTTCACCACAGTAACTCTAATTTTGCACCATATTTTCAAACACTACAGCACCACATCTTCACTACTTACAAAAAAGGCTCTAGTTGAAGTGACACGGGTTCTTAAGAGTGTTTTTACGGTTCTAGTGACAGATTAACAGGATTTCTACATTATTAACGGGAAAAACACTCTTGAGAACTCGGCTAATCATCTTTGTGGCCTTTGAAAACATTGTGGTGAGAGAGCAAAAGGTTTCAGAATAATGTTTTTTGTCACGTTTTCACTGCCACCACCACCACCACCACCACCACCCACCATCCAATCAGCTCTTCACTGTGTCCTCGCCGTCTTTGTGTCCTTATCACACAAATAATCACTCCCCCAACAATGTCCGTGTGTGTGTGTATATGTGTGTGTGTGTGTGTGTGTGTGTGTGTGATCTTCATTTGTGGTTCCCGTAATCAGTAAGTCATTTCTGTCTCGTCGTGAACAATGCATACTTCACTTAGTAATCTATCTCCTGTTAACTGTCAGCGTGTCTCTTTGTCCCTCTGTGTGCCTCTATCGGTCTCTCTCTCTCTCTCTCTCTCCCTCTCCCCTTCCTTGTGGTTACTCATCCCCGTGTCACGTAAGGGAAGAGAGGGAAGTTTGCACGAGTGAGGCACAGTAGCTAAGAGATCTGACGCAGTGAGAATCTAATTTGGAAAAGGAAAAAAGAGGGAGAGAAAGAGGAAGACTGTAATTTTGATGTGCTGTTAAAAAAAAAGACGGCGTAAGCTCAGGAAGATAAGACGGAGGATGAGGAAATACACCGCAGCGGAAATAAACTTTGGAAAGGCAGAAAAAGAAGAGAATTGTGATTTTTGATGTGTTGTTGAGAAAAGGACAGTGTGAATTCAGAAGGAAGACAGAAAAAAGAAAGAATATTTGAAGTCGTGTTGTGAGAATAAAACGGTTTGAAGACAGAAAGAAGAGAAAGAAGAGAAAGACTATTTGATTTTGATGTTCCCTTAAAGAAAAGAAGAGGAAAAAAGACTGAATTAAAAAAGGGAAGAGAGAAAAGGGAAGGTTTTAGAAATAAGAAGGTTTGAAGACAGAAAGAAGAGGAAGAAGAGAAAAAAAAACTTTGTGACATTCGTGTGCTATGCAAGAAAAGACGATGTAAACTCAGAGATAAAAAAAAAAGCAAAAAGAAACATTTAACTTTAAAATACACTGACTGAAAGGCGGAACTTGTATGAGGAAGAAAAGTTTGACAAGTTAGAACTGTGAACTTTATGTGTTGTGGAAATAAGACGAAAATCAACCAGTCAACTAGCCAATCAGTCACTTAACCAGTCATTCAATTAACCAGTCAACCAATCAACCAGACATTCAGTTATTCAACCAACCACTCACTCACTCAATTCTACCCAAAATGACACTTTTACAAGAATGGGCACACTTTCACACACACACAAACAAAGCTACACCCTCCGCTAAACACTCCCTCTTCGGCCCACTCCCTCACTCAAAGAACACTCAAGAGAACCTGGGTACACAAACAGAGGAGGACCTAGGCTACCACTCCAGCGGGACCCCTGACCACACGAGACAA
The DNA here is from genome assembly GCF_035594125.1 of Scylla paramamosain. Lineage (NCBI taxonomy): Eukaryota > Metazoa > Arthropoda > Malacostraca > Decapoda > Portunidae > Scylla > Scylla paramamosain. The sequence continues at coordinate 1,434,822 of NC_087195.1, forward strand.
GGAAAGACTAGAGACTTTGATAAAATGGAAGAAAAGATGAGAAATAAAGAACAAGAGGTGCATTTCAGTCTACGTAGGCTATTCTCGCCTTGGTCCATGCATTCCAGACCGTTGTTTTGCGTGAATGGGCCTGGAAATAGGGAGAGGAGAACAAGTGAAGGTACAGAAGCGCATGGCATGTTACCGAGTGCTTTTAGACCTGCCTCAATGCGTTCCAATGCTTTATACTTCACGAGCGGATCAAGAAACGAACAAAATGAGACAAGTGAAGGTACAGATGCGTATGGAATGTCATGTAATTCTCTAAGATCTTCCGCAGTGCATTCCAGTTCCTTGTATTGTACGCATGGCTCAAGGAATGGACAGAATCAAACAAAAGAAGGACGGGATGGGTATGAAATGTCAAATAATTCTTTCAGATCTCTCTCACCACATTCCAGCTCATTATATTTTACGAATGAGTTAAAAGGCGAAGGGAATGAAGCGGCTGAAGGACGAGAGGCGAAGAAAACACCTCGTACGAATGACTTAGAGAACGTACAAGATGGAAGAAATGAAGGACGGAGAGGGCAGAAGAGGTTACGCACGGCTGACTCAGAAACCGAATTAAATGAGACAAAAGAAGAACGGCAAGCGCAGAAAAGAACACACAAGTCCCTCACGGTGTTCCCAGTAGATTCAAATTTTTTATATTCCTCAAATGAATCAGGAAACGAACTGACAGCAACAAAAGAAGAACGACAACCGCAGAAAACACCACACAACCCAGTCACATCTCCCACAATGCACTCTGACCGCCTCTGTTGGAAGAATGAAGCAAAAGAAGAACAAGAAGCACAGAATGAGGTAAATGAAGCACAGAATGGAACTAAAGAAGGACAAAGATCGCAGAAAACACCACATAACCCCTTCACATTTCCCACAATGCACTCTAACCTTCTCTACCGCACGAATGAGACAAAAGAAGAACGGGAGACGCAAAACTATTCTGAAAATGACCAAAACACAGTAAAAGAAGGACGAAAACCGCAAGAAGCACCGCATAACCCCCTCGCATCTCCCACAATGCACTTTAACCTTTTCAACCGCACGAATGAGTTAGAAAATGCTCAAAAAGAGACAAATGAAGAACGGGAAGCGCAAAACGACTCTGAGAACGAACAAATTGAAAGAAAAGAAGGACAAAACCCTCAAAAAACACCACATAACCTGCTCACCTCTCCCATAATGCACTCTAACCTTCTCTGTTGCACAAATGGACACTTCGAAACTAACAGAGGCCCTTTTAGCAACTTCGAATCAAACTGCGGATGTACCACACGAAATTTAGTCGACTGGGAGACACGTGTTTGCTGGACTAACTTAAACCTCCGCCACCAAGTGAAGATTAGAGAAGTCACTGTTTTGAGTCCCTTCAGAGATTCAAAGGCCTCTACTCTGCCTCGTCCGCCATTGAGTTCCCATCTTGCATCCTTCCCCGGGACTGCAGGACCACCACCACCACCACCACCACCACCACCACCACCAGTGCAGTCCCTGGGGTCTTCTAATAAGCTTGCCACGATTCAGTCTCCGCCAAGCAAGGTGGAACGCGAGGAAGATGAGGGGAATGCAGAGGAAGGTGAGGAAAAGTGGAAGTTGTTGTTTTGTATTTGTTTATATGTAGTAGTAGTGGTAGTAGTGGTAGTAGTAGTAGTAGTAGTAGTAGTAGTAGTAGTAGTAGTAGTAGTAGTAACAACAGCAACAACAACAAGAACAAAAAAAACATCAACAATAACAATAATGACAACAACAACAACAACAACAACAACAATGATAACTACAACAACCAAAACACCAACACTAACAACAATAACAACAACCACACTAACAACAACACCAATAATAAATAAAAAAAAATAACAAAAAAAAATAACTTCAATGGCCATTTTTTCCGCTATTTTTGTTACCCTTGGTCATCTTCCTTTACACAATACCTTTAAAACAACACAGCTGATGATGACGACAACTCCACAGGTGAGCGGGCGTACAGGTGTGAGGTGGTCGGGTGCGGGCGTGCCTTCTGCCGTAACGAGGAGCTAACGAGACACCTCAGAATCCATTCAGGTCACCGGCCCTTTACCTGCCAGGTGCGTGAGGTGGTGGTGGTGGTGGTGGTGATTTAAAAGCCACTTTAGTAAAAACAATCATTATAGATAAGTAAATGAATAGATAAACAAAAAGGAAAAAAAAGGAGGAGAAGGAGAAGGAAGTGGAGGATGAGGAGGGAGAAGAGAAGTAGGTAGAGAAGGATGAGAAGGGCGAGGAGGAGGAGGAGATAGTGGAAGAGGAAGAGAACAAGAATAACAAGAATAAGATATTTTATGTATATACTAAATCAACTTTTTTTTTTATTTATGTGGCTTAAAAATTGTACTTAGATAGAGAGATAGATAAAAGATAGATAGATTAGAGTTATAAAAGCAGTAACTAACTAAATAAATAGATAAAGAAATAAGTAAACAAACTATTATTAGTAGTAGTAGTAGTAGTGGCAGTAGTAGTAGTAGTAGTAGTAGTAGTAGTACCAACAACAACAACAACAGCAGCAGTAATACCAACCAAACGAAAACAACACGGACATCAAAAAATTTCATTCACTCCTTGACAGAAATGCGGACGTCGCTTCGTGCGCCGTGACCACCTGACGAAACACCAGAGAACACACCTGCCCACACATGTTAAGCGCTCCTACACCTGTCCCCTGCCTGCGTGCACTCACAGGTGACTAATTAATGTTGTCACACCTGTCCTCATCACCTGGTTGAATATATATAGGTATTTTTGGTGTGTGTGTGTGTGTGTGTGTGTGTGTGTGTGTGTGTGTGTGTGTGTGTGTGTGTTTGGTGGTGGTAGTGGTGGTCGTGTGTTTGTTTGTTTGTCTGTCTATATCTATCTATCTATTTGTCTCCTTGTCTATCTACTTATCTATCTACCTATGTATGTATGTATGTATGTATGTATGTATGTATGTATGTATGTATGTATGTATGTATGTACGCAATTTCACTAACTCCATGTACGTTTTTTTCAGGTACACACGGTCAGACGCCCTCACTAGGCATATGTGGACCGCCCACCACGTGCGTGCGCGCCAGCCCACCCGCGCCTCACGACCACGCACCCCAGGCACATCCCTGCCACACCCCCACACCACCACCACCACCACCACCACCATGCCTGTCTTGAAGAAGGAAATGTAACGTCCGTAGTAAAGTTGTTGTTGTTGTTGTTGTTGTTGTTGTTGTTTTCCTCCTCTTCCTCCTTTTTTTGTTGTTTTTAGGATTTTTTTTTTTCTATTTTTCAGTTGTATTATTAAATATTTACTGTATTCAATGTATTTTCTTTTGTTTCCTTCTTTTATCCTTATTTCTGCTTCATTACGAGTCTAAAGAGGAAAGAAAATGAAACAATGAAGCCAATTTTCACTTCATTATTGTAGAGAATTGGTATTTTAAGAGAGAGAGAGAGAGAGAGAGAGAGAGAGAGAGAGAGAGAGAGAGAGAAACAATATACATCTCACTAATCTAAATAAACAAGTAACAATCTAACCACCTAACCACTGAACGAGGATCTGAAGTGTCGTTAGAGAGAGAGAGAGAGAGAGAGAGAGAGAGAGAGAGAGAGTACCCTCCTTCGCTCTCTCCCGCCCGCCAACCAATCCGCCATTACCGCGAGAGACACAAACCAACGCAGATCTCCAACACGCCTCCACATTACGCGCTGTATCTCCGCACCCCTGCTTTGTAGAGGTACGTGCTTCACCCCAGTAACTCCTGAAACCCTAAACTATATTCTCCTAGGCGTTTATTAAAGTAGGTCGCCGGGAAATAGTGGAAATAAGGACTTAAATCTGTGTGTGTAGATTTCTGTTTACATTTGGCGGCGGGAGAACGAAAGTTGGATTCGGTAATATTTTCGTTGTTTTTAGGTGATTTTGCGAGTTGTGCTTGTGTTTACGTGTGTCTGCGTGTGTGTGTGTGATCTGTGCTTCTGCGTGTGTGCTTGGGTGAGGCTAGGAAGGTGTGGAATGGGAGGAAATGGGGAAAATGTGAGGGGTGGTGGTGGTGGAGGTGGTGGTGGTGGTAATGGTAGTGTGAAGATTTGAGGACTCGTTGCCTCTCTCTCTCTCTCTCTCTCTCTCTCTCTCTCTCTCTCTCTCTCTCTCTCTCTCTCTCTCTCTCTCAAAGGATAACAAAAATTACTTCTTTCATGGATTTAATCTTTTATCGTGTTTTAATTACAAGAGTCGTTGCATCGTGGCTGAGCGAGCGGGAGTCTTCAGGGTAGTTTAGGATAATTTAGGGTAGTTTAGGGTAATTTAGTGTAGTTTAGGGTAATTTAGGGGTAGTTTACCGGATATTTTAGGGCAATTGAAGGTATTACTGAGTACTTAGGGCATTTAAAGATATTTAAGGTACTTAAGAGCATTTCAGGGTACTCTAGGGCAGTGTAGGTAATTTAGGGGACTTTAGGGCACTGTGGTGGTATTTTACGACACATTAGGGACACGCGGCGCTGTAAGGGACATTCGTGGGAGACTTTAGGCACTTTAGGGTACTTTAGGGAGAGTTTTAGGTCCTTTAGGGTATTTTAGGGAGAGTTTAGGTCCTTTAGGGTACTTTAGGGAGAGTTTAGGTCCTTTAAGGTACTTTAGGTTGAGTTTGGGTCCTTCAGGGTACTTTAGGGAGAGTTTAGGGTACTTTAGGGTACTTTAGGGAGAGTTTAGGGTACTTTAGGGTACTTTAGGGAGAGTTTAGGGTACTTTAGGGTACTTTAAGGCACTTCAGGGCACTTTATTTATAGGAATATTTAAAAAATACTTGTACAGGTTCTAGTGAAAGAATTGATAATTACAGGTAGTTTTAATGGTAATAGTTAAACAGATAATTGATTTGGTAAAGGTAATTGTTGTAAAGGTTATTTTGATTCTATTAGTTCAGTTGGTGATTGTAACAGTAATGGGTAGTCGAGGAGGCAGTTGTGTAGTAGTAATAGGTAACCGTCTATTTTGTAATGGTAATAATTAAACAAGGCAATTTTGTAACAGTGATAATGGTTAAACATATGTGAATTTGTAATAGTAGTAGTTAAACAGATATTTGAATTTATAATAGCAGTAGTTAAACAGATATTTGAACTTGTAATAGTAGTAGTTAAACATATTTGAATTTATAATAGCAGTGGTTAAACAGATACTTGAATTTGTAATAGTTAAACATATTGAATTTATAATAGTAACAGGTAAATTTGATAATGATAACCTTTAACGAATAATTGATTTGAACAATAGTTTGTCATTAATTTCATAAGACCATTAAATAGATAAGCCAATTTTTTCATCAGGATAATTAAAAAGCAGGCAGTTTAACAGGGACAAAAAACAGACAATTAATTAAACAGGTATACAGGTGATGGAGTCCAGGTAGCAACAATATACAGGCAGAGGGCACCTGTATACCTGAACACCACTACTATATTCTAAAAAGTATAGGTAGATAAGATGAGCAAGCCCTCCTTTCTCTCAATAACCTCTAAGGCCTGAAATCCCCTTCAAAACCATTAAATTCAGTCATAAGGGATTCAACACTCTTTAAAGGGATCGGATTGTCTTTAAAGGGAATTCAAATCTCTATGAAAGGATTAGTGTCTTTTGAAGGATCCGAGTGTATAGGAGGTGGTGGTGGTGGTGGTAGGTGTGGTGGTGGTGATGGTGGTGGTGAGGTGAGGGTGGAGAAAGTGGTGATGACATGTGGAAGAGGAGGTGGAGGAGGTGTGTTTTAACTATAAGAAGTCGTGTACGTAAGAATTAATAGTGTGTGTGTGTGTGTGTGTGTGCATAACGTACAAACACAAATCCTACATAAGTATCGCATGTCTATACATAATGATATACACTTAGGTATGTATTAAAACAAGCATAATTTGTCTTAAAAGGGGGAGACGTCTGGGGAAAAATTCAGGGATATTTCTAGGGAACTTTTTAGGGATCTAGGGAATCTTCTACTGAGTGCCAGGGAGTTTGAGGTTCACGTTGTCATGGGAGAAGACGAGGCGGTCCTGCATGTCCTTGGCCATATCATCAAAGGAGTCCATGTTTGAGAAGTTGGAGGAGGAAGTGGAGGAAAAGGTTGAGGAAGAGGACATGGACACCTGTGGGGAGAGAAGGGGGGGGGGGGGAGGAAGTGCATGGTTAGTTAAAACTGGTCATATTTTTGTTTTGTTTATTTATTCATTTATGTGGGTTTTGTGAATTGACTGACTGACTGACTGGTTGGCTGACTGGCAGATTGTTCTGTTGACTGGCTGGCTGAATGACTAATTGATTGGCATACTGACTGACTGACTGACTGACGGGGCGACTAAAGTTGTAATTTTTTTTCTAAATGACTGACTAACTTTCCTAAACTTTTCCTCGATTAACTTAACCAACTTTCCTTGGCTGACTGACTGACTGGCTGGCTGGCTGGCTGGCTGACTGACTGACTGACTGACTGACTGACTGACTGACTGACTGACTGGCTGGCTGGCTGGCTGACTGACTGACTGACTGACTGACTGACTGACTGACTGGCTGGCTGGCTGACTGACTGACTACGTACCTTCTTGACACTGCTGGAGGTCTGCTGGACGGAGGAGGAGGAGGTGGAGGAGGAGGACTGCTGCACTGAAGACTGGCTCTGCTGCTGCACGGAAGTGGACAGGGCTCCGGAGGGCGTGGCCGCGCCTCCCTCCTGGGGCAGAGAGAGAGATAGTCAGTCTAGAGATAGTTAAAAAGCAAGAGAAGGTTAAAAGGTGGGAGATAGTTAGAGAGAGAGGGAGAGAGGGAGAGATGGAGAGAGAGAGATGGAAATTGAGGCATGATAGATGTACAAGATAGATAGATAGAGGTATAGAGTAGGGAACAGTAAAAAAAAATAACTAACCAAAATAATAATTCTCAATTTTCCACGTTTTTCTTTGAGTTTACGTTAAAATTGCACGTTTTCTTCAACACGTTTTCTTGACACACACAAAAAAAAACTAATATTCAGACCATCATTAAATCTTGCTTTATACGTTAGTTACTTTTATTCATCCAATATATTAGCGATTAATTATTGATGCTAAATTGTGTTATCTTTGTTACTGATAATCTTTTAATTTTATTGACTTGTTTTATTGATGTAATTATTTTCATATTTTTTTTCAGGAGAGTGGTGGCCCTCTCTCTCTCTCTCTCTCTCTCTCTCTCTCTCTCTCTCTCTCTCTCTCTCTCTCTCTCTCTCTCTCATACATTCTTCCCTGCCCTATTCCTAGTACTGCACCGTGTCCCTTGTCCCTAGTGATTTAAGCCCCTCCCAAGTCCCCTAGTTAACTCCACCTTGTAGCCCTAGTCAACGTACTACCTTGTGTCTGGCGCCTAGTCACTAGTGTGCTGGCTGGTGACTAAGCAATGTGCCTTGTACCAGTGACTCCTAACTTGTACTGGTGAATTACTAGTTAATATCGCCTAGTTTACGAGGGACGAATACCTGTGAGAATGTGATTGCCAAATGCCCAGTGATATAACGGAATACTAGTGACTACCAATGTTATACTAGTCACCAGTGAACTAGTACATTGCCTAGTGCTCCATATCAGGTACTAGGGTCCTGTGA
>NC_087195.1:1447500-1450000 GCF_035594125.1 Scylla paramamosain
AATGTGAGATCTAAACAGCGGTAAACTTTAAAATAATTTCGACCTTTAGTTTTAACCCTGCTAATTATGAATCCCAGTACACGATTTGCTTTATTTCTTGTCTTCGTGCATCGTTGCCTCTGACGGAGATCCCAGATAGCTGAAACTCGCAAATTATTCAACACTTTCAACACTGCGAAAAAAAAAAAAACAAAAAAATTCATTCAGACGTATCCTTCCTGTACTGCGGGGACCATCTCTGCACCGGGTAGTCTGCGTGAAGTCTGACCAGCGTTGAATATAACATTAATATTATTCCTGCATATAATTTTGGTGAATCATCTGATAGGGGAGGCGGGGAGTGGTTGGGCGTTCTAGATCAGCCTAACGTATGGTGGCTGGTTGGCAGTGACGCGACAGGCAGCGGGTGGCATAAATCAGGGTTGTGTATTGGTGAACGTGACAGCAGTGTGTGTGTGTGTGTGTGTGTGTGTGAGAAAAATATTTACGTTTATTTAACATTTATTAAGGTTATTTTGTAGTTAAACGTATAATGAATAGTAAATGTTTTTGTTAATTTTACTACTACTACTACTACTACTTCAATGATAATAGAGAGGGTGGAAAATGAAAGTGGTGAGAGAGAGAGAGAGAGAGAGAGAGAGAGAGAGAGAGAGAGAGAGAGAGAGAGAGAGAGAGAGAGAGAGAGAGAGAGAGAGCTCGTCACCCTTAAGAAAATAAGCGGAGTAAATGAAAGTGAGAGAGAAAGAGAGTGGACAGGAGTGAGTCAAGGAGGAGGAGGAGGAGGAGGAGGATGGCCAAAAATACGACATTGCCACCTCATTCCTTCTTCTTCCTCCTCCTCCTCCTCCTCCTCCTCCTCCTCCTCCTCCTCCTCCTCCTCCTCCTCGGGTTTCTTGTCTTCATTATTTATCTTGTCTTCTTAATAGCCTATTTTTTTTTTCTCTCTCTCTCTCTCTCTCTCTCTCTCTCTCTCTCTCTCTCTCTCTCTCTCTCTCTCTCTCTCTCTCTCTCTCTCTCTCTCTCTCTCTCTCTCTCTCTCTCTCTCTCAACACGTAACACATTCAATTATATCAAGACTTCTCGTGTGTGTGTGTGTGTGTGTGTGTGTGTGTGTGTGTGTGTGTGTGTGTGTGTGTGTGTTCTATTAATTCTCCAAGCTTATTCATCCTCGAGGTATGTTTTGTTTGGGTAGATTTATAAATATGTTGTTTATATTTATTTTTGTATTTAAAGTGAGAGAGTTAAACTAATGGTCTTAATTTTATGATGATGTGACGTTTCCTCTCTCTCTCTCTCTCTCTCTCTCTCTCTCTCTCTCTCTCTCTCTCTCTCTCTCTCTCTCTCTCTCTCTTCAGCTCATTTTTCTTTTTTTTTTCACTTTCGTTTTCATATCTTCCCTTTTGTTGCATTTTTTTTATTGATTTTTCTGTTTCTTTTAGTTGGTTTTGTTGATTTTTCATTTTCCTTTAGATTCTCTCTCTCTCTCTCTCTCTCTCTCTCTCTCTCTCTCTCTCTCTCTCTCTCTCTCTCTCTCTCTCTCTCTCTCTCTCTGTCAGTGAGAGAGACATACCTGTCAATCTGTGTAAAGATGCCAAGCAGATAATTAACAGGTGAATTAAGGTTTTATTCTTACTACTACTACTACTACTACTACTACTACTACTACTACTACTACTACTACTACTACTACTACTATTACCTCTAATGATATTACTACTATTTTACTACTATTATCACAACGAATACTACTGCTTCAGTCTCCATCTTTACTACTACTACTACTACTACTACTACTGGTGCTACTATTAATACTACCATGATAGTGTACATATTTATAGAGAGAATAAGGGAACTGTGTAACCTTGTACTACTTATGAGAATACTTATGTAAGTATCCAACACACACACACACACACACTCTCTCTCTCTCTCTCTCTCTCTCTCTCTCTCTCTCTCTCTCTCTCTCTCTCTCTCTCTCTCTGGTATGTGTGCGTGTGTTCGTCTTCCTGCTTGTCTGTCTGTTTGAACGTATATATGCATGTATCTTTGTGTCTTTGTCTTTTACACACACACACACACACACACACACACACACACACACACACACACACACACACACACACACACACACACACAGAGATTTACAGTGTCACAAAAACAGTCTCCCCTCGTGGCTGCCAACTTCACACTACCTTATACCCCCTCTCCCCTCTCCCCTCTCCCCTCTTCTCTATTTCCCTCTCTCCCTTTGTTTCCCCCCTTCTCTCTCTCTCTCTTTTCCTTCTTCGTTCTTCTTTCTCTTCAGTTTGGTTCTGTGTGTGTTTCTCTCTCTCTCTCTCTCTCTCTCTCTCTCTCTCTCTCTCTCTCTCTCTCTCTCTCTCTCTCTCTCTCTCTCTCTCTCTCGTCTTTCTTCCTTCACTTTTTCATGACTTTTTTTCCGTTTTCTTTCCTTTCTTGTTTTTATCGTTTTCTTTTTCATTTCATCATTTCTCCTCCT
>NC_087195.1:1467500-1487500 GCF_035594125.1 Scylla paramamosain
CACACACACACACACACACACACACACACACACACACACACACACACACACGAAGCGCCTTAAGCTACTGGAGTGCCCGCCATTCACCTTAATTGGCTCAGGTGTTGCGCCATAGTGCTCGCCCGCCAGGTGCTGTGGTGGTGGTGGTGGTGGTGCTTTCGAAAAAAAAAAATGAAGAGGGTGAGGAAAGAATGAAAGATGTTTAGATTTTTTTTTTATTTATTTGCTTTAGTGTTTGAGTGCATTTATTTTTTTGTTTTGTTTTTAGTTTTCATCGTGTTCGTTTATTTACTTAACTGTTTGTTTACGTCTTTATTTATTTGTTTACTTTTTGTTCAGCTTTATACTTATTTATACTTAGTGAAATAAGTGACTGACTGAACTGACTGAACTGAACAAGACAAGAACACCACAGCAAGACAACACACACTCAGCCAGCCAAGAGAACATCACGAGGAACATAACAAACACACACACACACACACACACACTTTTCAGATAATATCCATGCTAAACAATACAAACAGAAACACCAAAAGTCCAAACAAAGTAATAATAACAATTTTGCACCCGACATTAAATCTTTTCGCCAACAAAACTTTCTTCGCCAGACTGGAGTGGGACGTGACTCGCTGCACCCTCAGGTAATTGACATAGACGTGAGCAGTGACCACCAAACAGCACAGTATGATGAGGGAGATATACCATACGTCAATTAGTTTGTAATAAGGCGTTTTTACGTAGGAATTTGTCGCTTGGGAGAAAAAGGCGATAAGAACCACGAGAGATGTTAAAGAGACATGCATTCTTTCATTAAACTCCGCGATGGGGAAGTAGAACGAGGAATAACAGATCCCAAAAATGAGGAAACTAGGAAGGAAGTTACTCATCAGGTGGTAATCTGGCTGGCCAATCAGGTGCAAGGTGAAAGATATCATATTATGGTGGACGTCTAAGGTTATCTTCTCCAGTTTGTAGTCGAAGAGGTCGTGGTCCCCGTAGTAATTCATAATGGGCGGGTTCCCATTCTCCTGGCGGAGGTCCATCACCTGCCAGTCAACGTTCTCATGGTCCCCGTAGAGGCTGAAGGTGAGGTTACACATGTACCTGCCGAAGGGGTACCTGGACACACGCAGCATGCAAGGGTACGTGACCAGGAAGTTACGGTACTGCGAGATGTTGGTCCTGGTCATGTACCTGCCTGTGTGGGGGAGGCGTGGCAGACAGACAGACAGACAGGTGAAGGGACAGAGTGAAGGCAGGGAGCGCGATGGGGATGAGGAACAGAGAGGCAGGCAGAGAAGAAGGGAGTGGAGCGTCGTGGACAGGGAGGGCAGGAGTGTGTGGGAGGAAGAAGAGGAAGAGGAGCATTAGTCCGTGATTCGCACCTGTGTTGTGTTGTGTGAGCTTGTCACAAAAACACTGTTATGCCAAGGAAAAGCCTGCCCACTGAAGCCTGCCCACTGAAAACACTTGCAAGTAACTGCGCAAAACCCTAACATTACCTCTACTTAAAGCTCTCCCCGCCCGCCCCGCCCCAGGCTCACCCATGAAGGGGTCGTCCATCTGGTTCTCCTGGCGCGGCATCTCCTCCCAGTAGACGTAGCACAAGGTTCTGTTGGCGGAGGGGTGCACGGCGGGCCCGATGTAGTACCCCGCAAACATCAACAAGCTGGGCGTCCAGATCTGGTGGCAGGGGAAGCTGTTGCGGCCCATCTTGGTGTCGACGAACTTGACCCTGGGGTCCTCCCAGCGCAGGTGCAGGTTGAGGTCTGTGCTGGCCAGGTCCTTCTCCGCGTCCATTTTCTGCACCAGCATGGCTTCGAACCAGTAGTAGATGGTGAGCTTCTGGCCGGCGAAGGGCCTCACGCCGGGGTCGTAGTGCGCGTCCTTGCGGAGGAGGCGCCGGCTGCCACAGTCCTCCTCGTCGCTCATGTCCGGGGCGTGGACACGCCCGTCACAGCGCTCGCTGCGCAGCACACACACTCCGTCGTTGGAGGAGAACTGGATGGCGTTGCACACCGTGAAGGTGAGGGTGTCCGCGGCGTGGGTCGGGGAGCGCCAGGCGCGGCGCCCCATCACACCCACGCTGCCGTTGAGGTGCAGCTGGCGGCGGTGCAGCCTGGACTGCAGGGTCCAGCCAGCCGCCGTGCGCGTGATGTTGCTGGTTTCACCCTGGAAGAGGAAAGAGTCGTCTTGCCGCGCGCTGAGGCGGTAGTGGCGGTCGAAGTCTGTGCGGGCGCCGTAGAGCGTGTAGCGCAGGCCGGCGGGCACCTGGCACAGGCTGCACTCCAGCTCGCTGAGGCAGGGGCGCCGCCCCACGCCGCCGTCCGCCAGCACCACGGGGCAGGTGTTTGCGGGGCCCTCATCCCTCTCGCTGGCGTCGCTCATCCACGACAGGTGCTCCTCAGAGGTGCATTTCAAGGTCACCAGGCCCGCGGCGACCTCCTCCTCCGTGGGTAAGTGGCCCCCCAGGCTGCGGCACCAGCGCAGTGCCTTGTCGTGGCCCCAGGCCTCGCGCAGCACCAGCGTGAGCACGGATGTGTCACAAGGCTGCCGCAGGTCCTCCTCCAGGGCAAAGACAGGGCCATGGGGCGTCCAGGACTCGTTGAGCGGCGCCGTCAGTTGGTTGGTCTCCAGCAGCAGGGAGCAGTTATCGGGGGTCAGCTCCCCCTTCCCCACCTGCAGCGTGACGCCAGTGACGAAGCCCGTGAAGGAGGCGTACCACTTGCTACGGGTGCCCACGCACACCTCCACATCCTCCTCCCACGCTGTGATGTTGACACCGAGAGGCACGTCCAGGGGGAGGCCCTGCAGGGACGCCCACACCTGCAGGAGAGACAGGCTGCCACACCCACACCCGCTGCCACGCGTCACTCCCTCCCGCTGGCCTGTGCAAGGACAGAGACAGACAGACAGACAGACAGACAGACAGACAGACAAAAGCGACTTCTCAGTCTCCTATACTTTACCGAACACCCTTTACCTCGTTAACCTTTGGTGGTGGGTGCTTCTCCTCGGGCGTGGGCGTATCGTGCGCGGCAGACAGGCCCACGCACACCATGTTCCACACCTCGCCCTTCAGGGAGTCATTCAGGCGGTGCGTCTCCTCGCCCACCGTCAGCCAGAGAGCGAGGGAGGAGTTGATGCCTGGGGACACAAGCCAGACAATCCTTCGTAGAAAGCTAGACCGCCAGGCAGATAGACGGACAGACAAGTAGACAGACCAACAAACAAACAAACAGGTAAACGGGTAGATAGATAAATAGAAGAGCATGGGACAAACAGACATCACACTAATAGACAAACAAGGGTCAGACAAACATCACACATCACCACCACCACCACACCTTACCAGCAGCCACAGAGACGCCACTGGACGTAAAGGACACGATGTGGCTGTATGGAGCTGGCTGCGTCAACTCGGGCCTCACCAGGGCGCACACACCCACAGAGGAGGCGTTCTCGCTGGGGAAGCCCCGGGGGAAGGTGGTGTGTTGGGGGAAGGTCCTACATAGGTGGCCTTTCGAAGACTCCACGGCCACCACCACCACGCCCTCGCCTGTGAATGCATGAGGACTGAAGGAGTGAAAGGGTTCTATACCAAGAGTTTTTCAGAATCGTTATACTAGAGAATGTAGTTGTAGAACCCAAGAGACGGACAGACGGACAGTAGAACCCAAGAGACGGACAAGATAGCAAATATCCACTTACTCAAAAGAAACTGTAAAAAAATAATAACGAAAAACGTCAACACTGCCCCACCTCCTCCATTAGCACCGTCATTAATCACAGGTACAGCTCTGGTTGACGCTAGTGAGGTGATGGACAAGGTGGAGAAAACTAAGGAACTTCATTTGGGCGAAATATTTTTGTTAGTCATTTGTTACTCATCACTTGAAGAGGTAAGGTAAGTGGTGGTGATGGTGGTGACTCATCACTTGAAGAGGTAAGGTAAGTGGTGGTGATGGTGGTGGTGATGATGGTGGTGTAGTTAAGTACAGTGGCCGAGAGAGGAATTACAGGTGTTTGGCAGATGTGATTTGAGTGTTTTTGTCTTTTATTTTCCTTGCCTAAATGAAATAAATCAAATATAAACTCACCTGCAGTAGTGCCCCTAGCCAGGACGCAGATGAGGCCAAGGAGGAGGCGCACAGGTGAGCTAAGGTACCTCTCCATACTTCTTCTAGTCCCTTTCTAACTGTCCAGCGATAGAGTCAGTCAGTACAAGGTCGGAGTGTTATATCTCGAGGTCTGTATAAGTGGATCGTACAAATTATGGTATTAAGGAAACAAATTACCAGATATGAATCCATAAAGTGGTGCCGTAGATATGTATCAGTGTCCCGCCGCCTCCAGCACTCCTTGCACTGATGAAAATGCAGCAGGGTAATCGTAAACGTTGTCTTGTTTTCGCTACCAATATACACGGGAGGAAATTGTTGCTGTGATGGTATTCAATAGTGTTTTCTGAGCGTGTTTTCAAAGCGGGTTTCCAAAAGGGTGTTTTTCAAATTTTTCTTCAGTCTTTCAAAGGGTGTTTTCTTCAAGGGTTTTCAAGGGTTTTCAAAGGGTGTTTTCAAGGGTTTTCAAGTGTTTTCAAGGGTTTTCAAAGGGTGTTTTTAAGTGTTTTCAAGAAAGTATAACATGATGGATGAAGAAAACGAGAATACACATGGAAATGGGATGGAAAATGGGAAATAATTGAATACGTGGTTAATTTTTTTTTTTTTGATAGGAAATGAAAATACAAAAAAAAGAAAGTGATAGACGGAAATACAATGTGATAAAAATGAAATAACGAAAATTGAAAGAGCGAGAAACGTGTAAAAAAAAGAAAGAGGAAAAGTAAACAAAAAGTAATGCAAGGTGTGATAAATGGAGGAGAAAATGAAGTTGACACTAAAAGAACATAATGAAAAAAAAGTAAATAAATAATGCAAAAAAAAATATGGAATAGAAAGAAAAAATAAAATAAATAATACAAAAAAAAATATGGAATAGAAAGAAAAAAATAAAATAAATAAATACAAAAGAAATATGGAATAGAAAGAAAAAGTAAAATAAATAAATACAAAGAAAATATGGAATAGAAAGAAAAAAATAAAATAAATAAATAATAAAAAAAAATATGGAATAGAAAAAAAAAATAGATAAATAATACAAAAAAAAAAAATATGGAATAGAAAAAAAATAAATAAATACAAAAAAATATGAAATAGAAAAAAAAAAAAAATAAAATAAATAAATAATAAAAAAAATATATGGAATAGAAAGCAGGGAAAAACTGCAACAGGTAAAAATGGACGCATACCAAATTAACAAAGAAAAATAGGAGAGAAAAGGTGGAGATGATACAGGTGAGATAGCGAAAGATATACAGGTGCTATCGAGTGTGTAGATTAGATAATAGTCATTCCTCCTTTTCCTCACCCCCTCCCAACACACACACACACACACACACACACACACACACACACACACACACACACACACACACACATACACACGATCCGCCGCAGGGTACTGGAGCGCCCGCCACCACCTTTAATGGGTTCAGGTGTGTTGCGCCATGGTGGTGGTGGTGGTGGTGGTGCTCTGGTGGTGGTGGTGGTGGTGGTGGTGGTGTTTGCTTTGACTGCTGCTGTTCTTTTCTTTTTTTTTCTTTCTCTTTTCTTCTTTCATTATTTTTCTCGCGCATTTTTTTTCTTTTCTTCTTTATTTCTTATTTTTCCCGCGTATTTTCTTTTTTCTTTTATTCTTTTCTTCTTTCTTTACTATTTTTCCAGCGCATTTTCTTTTTTTTCTTTTATCTTCTTTTTTTTCTTTGTTTATTATTTTTCCCGCGCATTTTCTTTCTCTTTTTTTTTTCTTTTCTTTTTCTTCATTATTTTTTTTCCCGTGTATTTATGTAGTTTTTTTTATATCCATTTGCTGACTGACTTATTGATTGATTGACTTATTCATTTATCAAGTTATTTACTCGTATTTCTTTATTCATTCACTCATTCATTCATTCACTCATTTATCTATATTAATGGAGCATTGACTGACTGACTGATAGGAAGATATCACGACACACACACACACACACACACACACACACACACACACACACACACACACACACACACACACTCAAGGATAGACAGTCAGCCAATTACAAGGACACGCAGTTAACCAGTCACAGAAGCATGAACACAAACAGCCAGTCTCAAACAAAACAAGACCCAAAGTGAACGTAAGACCAATGATAAAAAGATAGCGAAGTGAAGGTAGGGAAGATAGTATAAACACCATCTATAAATCTTCCCTATACTTCTTCCCTACACCATCCCTTCCCTTTTAGATCCTCCGTATTGAACCCTTACCTACCCTAACCTAATTTTGTAAACCTTTCCTATAGAACCTCCCTATAGTTGTTCCTTATTGATCATCCCTAACGTAACCTAAGCATCTCATCTCATCTCCTCTGTCTTAACGCTCTTCCTCTCTTTCACTTGGCAGAGAGAAGCCCACCTGTATGAGCCGGTCTTGGCATCACCTCTCCCTCTCTCCCCTTCGCCTTCTCCCGCGCCTCTCCCTCTCTCCCCGCATCGTGTGCCGCTCTGACCCCGAACATCTTCACTCCGGGGCGGGAAGATGACCAGGAATAATAAGCGAGAAGAGTGACCTGGTCTGCCGCGTGACCTCTTCCCCATCTCCCCCTCTCACCCCTCTCACTCACCCTAGCCCCCCTCACTAGCCAGGGTCACGAGTGCCGCGGCGGTATAAAGGCATGCTGGCGTGCAGGATGGGCACAGCGCCTCCGCCTCCACCCGCTGCACGCCACGCACTCCACACTCACGCCCTCCACCATGAGGCTCACGCTCCACCTCCTCCTGCCCGCTGGTAATGCCTCCACACCTCCACTCACTCTTCCACTTCTACTCTTCAATGCACACCTGCTTCCATACACTCTCTCTCTCCCTCCAGTCAGGCACACACAACACAAGGGGTGGTGCAGGCAGCCACCAGGCCTGCACGCGGCAGCCCCTGCATCAAGCACGCTTGTCTGTCTGTCTCCACCTGTCACCCACATCCAGACATTTGTCTGCAGTAGTCTTCTTAGTCAGTCGGTCTCCACCAGTCAGCCAGTCAATCAGTCAGGCTCCACTTGTCATTCATTCAGTCAGTCAGTCAGTCAGTCAGGCTCCACTTGTCATTCATTCATTCAGTCAGTCAGTCAATGAGTCAGACTGTCTCCATCAGCTAGTCAGCCAGTCAGTCTCCACCAGTCAGTGAGTCAATCTCCACCAGTCAGTGAGTGAGTCACCAGCAGTCAGCGCGCCTCCCTAACCCCCTGCTCTCCTCAGCCCTGCTGGCCGCCGCGGCCGCCGACAAAGGCTTCGGCGGCGGCAACGGCCCTGCCACCAGCTACTCCGCGCCCTCCGCCAACGGCAACGGCTTCGGCGGCGCCAACGGCAACAACGGGTTTGGCGGCAACGGTCCCGCCAACACCTACTCGGCGCCCTCCGCCAACGGCTTCGGCAACGGCAACGGCAACGGCTTCGGCGGCGCGCCCAGCAACACCTACGGGCCGCCCGGCGGCGGCTACGGGTACGAGGACCCCCTGGCCGCGTTGGGCGACAACATCCCAGGGGGCGGCGAGCCCGGCGTGGACTACCCCGTGCTGGCCGCCGTGCCCGACACGGGCTTCTCCTGCGACGCGCAGACGGTGCCCGGCTACTACGCCGACGCGGCGCCCGAGGCGGGCTGCCAGGTGTTCCACATCTGCCAGGACCGCCCCTCGGGGCGCCGCCAGCAGGACTCCTTCCTGTGCCCCAACGGCACCGTGTTCAACCAGCAGTACTTCGTGTGTGACTGGTGGTTCAACTTCGACTGCAGCCTCGCCGAGGGCCTGTACTCTGTCAACGAGGAGGTGCTGCAGGCCGCGCTGGCCGCGCAGGGCCAGGGCGCCTACGCCTACCCCGCTCCCGGCGGCGTCAACGGCCTGGGCCTCGGCGGCGCCAACGGAGGTGTTAGGAACGGCAACGGCGGCAGGAACGGCGGCGCCAACGGTTATGGCAACGGCGGCGCCAGGAACGGCAACGGCAACGGCAACGGCGGCGCCAATGGTTATGGTGCCAACGGCAGCGGCAGGAACGGCAACGGTGCTCCCTCCACCTCCTACGGCACGCCCTCCAACGGCAATGGCAACGGCGCCAACGGCTTCAGCAACGGGGCACCCTCCACCGCCTACGGCACGCCGTCCAACGGCAACGGAAGGAACGGCAACGGCGCCGACGGGTACAGTAACGGGGCACCCTCCACCTCTTACGGCACTCCCTCCAACGGCAACGGCAGGAACGGCAACGGCGCTCCTTCCACCTCTTACGGCACTCCCTCCAACGGCAACGGTGCGCCCTCCACCTCCTACGGCGCCCCCTTCTGAGCTGTCCCGGCCTCCTTCCCGCTGACCCCCGCCCCATCCTGTGTATATAGCGCCCTCCGCGAGCGTGGCGCCCCTCGCGACGTATTTAATAAAGCTTGGTGAATTTAGACCTCTTTGCCTCTCACTTCAGGAGGAGGAGGAGGAGGAGGAGGAGGAGGAGGAGGAAAACAAATGCTAAAGAACAGAAAGGAAGACCAAACATGAGGAGGAGGAAGAGGAGGAGGAGATGAGAAAAGAAAAGATAGATTATAGCAAATATATTAAGCGAAAAACTATTACTACTACTACTACTACTACTACTACTAAGGCGGTACACTGTATAATTAATTACCTTGAAGAACCACTAACACAGCTGCGAAGTCGAGGGGGTAAGGGCGTTTCCGGGTTGGGGCCTGAAGGGGTTAGGTGGGGAAGGACACTGTGTTGCCTAATGATTGGGGAAAACATGTACGTATGTTTACACACCTGCATGTCTTGTTTTTGACACCTGTGCTCTGGTAAGTGTAGGTAATGAGGGTGGTTTAGTTGGCTTGGTGTCTGTTGGGGGTGTCAGTGCTGGGGTTATTAGAGTTTGATAGTGGCAAGTACAGGCGCGGCTGGGAGTCTTGTAACCTAACCTAACCTAACCTAACCTAACCTAACCTAACCTAACCTAACATCTACTATTAAGCGTGTTCCTTCAGTCTGACGTCCTCTGATCTGGGCACCTTTCACTTCTCGGGTGTTGTAAAGTGACAGGCAGCACTGCGGAGGACTTGCAGTGAGACGACACGGTTAAAGTAGGTGGAAAAGAATAGGGCGCGAGCAAACTTTTGGCCGAGAGTGTACTTTCATTAACCTCCTTTTTTCGACCCTTAGTGACGAACATCTAGCAGTCTGAAACGCGCTATGTGAAAGCACGACCCCAATTCATCAGTTCGTTATAAAGTTGTTCCCGAAAAAACGATTTAATACGGGCCCTCAAACTCTCAGTGGCTTGTATTTTATTTGTAGTGTGGTGGAGCAGCAGCCAGGAGAGACAAGAGTATTGTGCACGCTGAGAAACGAATCGAGTTTAAATTTTTTGCGTGTTTGATCTGGCAGTGCAAAAAAGCGAAGACACTCACCCACACACACCCAAGCAGGCAGTGGGTGACTCCGAAGGCAGTTCTGGTAAAGGAATTCGCTCTTGCTGTCCAGATGTTTAGACTGGAGGCTGTCAACTGTCCACGAAACCTGTACCGGAGGATGCAGAAAACAAAGGTAACTGAACTTGATAGTGACAATAAGGAGTTTAACCCTTCCACTGCGATACGAGACGATGAACAGCGCGGGAAGTATTGCATGAAGGAATGAGATGAAAAAAAAGAATAGATTGTCATTTTTATCCAATGTAAAGATAAGAAGTGGCTGTAGAAACATTCAATATCTTTTTTCATTAGTAATTAAACAAAGATGTACTGAGTAAATCAAAGGGTTTAATTAATAAATAGGTCAGAAGTAACATATCAGCCTGGAAGCATGAAGGTGACAGTTCTAGTGCAGGAAAATGATAACGTTAATTATTTAGTCCCAGGCAAAGATTACTGAACTCAAAACCCACATGACAGTACTGAATTGAAAAAAAAAAGTCAATTCAGAACGGCGCTTTAATAATGATGCAGTCACGGCTTTCTTTGTCTTTCTTCTTTCTCTTCTTTTTCCTTCGCTTCCTCTTCTCCTTTTCTTCCTTCTGGCTTTCTTCTCTTCCTCGTACCCTTCCTCCTTTATCTCCTCCGTTTCCTTCTAAGATAACGCATTTGAATAATTGATAGAGAGAGAGAGAGAGAGAGAGAGAGAGAGAGAATTTGGCAAGGTGTCTGACGCAGGTATGATTGAAGGACCTATATGCGTCACCTGTGGCAGTCCCTCAGTGTGGCCACGTGTGTTGCTGAGGACCGCCGCCAGACGCACAGTGCTTGCCTTAACCCGGTGGACATACGCAAACACACACACACACACACACACACACACACACACACACACGTAATAGTAGTAGTAGTGGTAGTAGACAAGAACACTATGCATAAAAAGCTACAATATCGTTTTCTAACTTAAAAAAATAAACAAAACAAAGGAAAAAAAAAAAAGCGTCCTGTAGAAAAATAATAAGAAACACACACACACACACACACACACACACACACACACGGGTCAAAATCTACAACACCTATTCATTAAACCATCGTGGGGACGGGGAAGCCTTGGCAGCAGCAGTACACGTGACCCTCCGTGAATGACCGCTGGCCCACTGACCTGCCCGCGCCGTCTGCCCCCTGGGTGTGAATCGGAGTGTGATCAGCGGCGCCACTCGTCCAGGCGTTGCGAGAGCTTCATGAATTGGGTGTAGGTGTGTTGCTTCCCCATGTTCCTCGTCCAGACATGCTCACGGTTCCCTCCTTGCGTCGCCTTGTAAGTAACAGGCGTTGGGAAATTTAATTAACCTTTTTTTTTTACATTTTCGTCTCTCGTCTTAGTTGGAAGAGACACAAGAGAGAGTAGAGAGAAAACATAGTTAGTTTTTTGTCCTTTTACGCCACAAACTGTCTTTAAGAATGTTTACCGCAAAAATTTCGTCTTAAAAGTTGTATATATGTGTATTGAAGGAAAAGTTTTGTCTGCCAGTGAAAGGGTTAAGTGAATGTGTGCTATATTCTGAAACACCTCTGCGCCGCGCCTTTACTACTTTCAAAAGGCTCTGCGCCGCGCCTTTACTACTTTCAAAAGGCTCTGGTTGAAGTTGTACGGGTTTTCTAATAGTGTTTTTTTCAGGTTGTAGTAGCAGATGAACAAGATTTCTATATTATTAACAGGGGAAACACTTATAAAAGACTTCAGATGATGCGACAGGTTTTCAAGGGTGTTTTTACGGTTCTAGTGACAGATTAACAAGATCTGTACATATTTAACAGGAGAAACCCTTGAAAATCACGCTATCATCTCTGTAGACTTTGAAAACAGTTGTGGTGAGAGAGTAAAGCGCTTTTAACGGTGTTTTTACGACAGATTAACAAGATTTTTGCATTAGTAATAGGAAAAACAGGCGTGAGAACCCAGCTGATCATCTCAGTGGCCTCGAAAACAGTTGTGGTGAGAAAATAAGGGTGATTTTACGGGTCTAGTGACAGATTAACAAGATTTATACATTATTAACAAGAGAAACAGGCGTGAGAACCCATCTAGTTATCTCTGTGGCCTTGAAAAATAGTCGTGGTGAAAGCAAAACATTTCTGAACACTTGCCGCTACTTCAAATCGCCTTCCTATTTCAAGTTCTTTTGTCTGACTGAAAAATCGGAGTTTCCAGTTTCCAGTGAAATTACCTTAGTGTGGTGATTTCAAGATTGTGACGTTCCTGGGTAAAAATACGATGCCTTTGTTTTTTATTCATGACGTTTACAGTGAAGGGTCCAGCTGTGAAGTTAATGAAATGAAGTAATGTAACGTAACCTAATCTAATCTATTCAGTCTTATCTTACCTACTAATTCCAAGACTGACTTTCTGGGTTAAAATATGAGTCTTTGTTTAAGTCGTGAACTGTACAGCGAATTAGCCAGCTGTGAAATTAATAAAGTGAAGTAAACCTAATCTAATCTTCATCTTACCTTGTCTAATCTAAACCTAACCAAACCTAAACCTAACCTAACCTAACCTAACCTAACCTAACCTAATCTAACCTAACCTAACCTAACTTAGCCCAACCCAACCTAACCTAACCTAACCTAACCTAACCTTGTCTAATCTAAACCTAACCTAACCTAAACCTAACCTAACCTAACTTAGCCCAACCTAACCTAACCTAACCTAACCTAACCTAACCTAACCTAACCTAACCTAACTTAACTTAGCCCAACCCAACCTAACCTAACCTAACCTAACCTAACCTAACTTAGCCCAACCCAACCTAACCTAACCTAACCTAACCTAACCTTGTCTAATCTAAACCTAACCTAACCTAAACCTAACCTAACCTAACTTAGCCCAACCTAACCTAACCTAACCTAACCTAAACCTATTAGCTTACAAATCTGCCAATATTATATCCCTAGGCAAAATAAACAAGTAAATAAACAAATAAATAAATAAATAAATAACTGCTTTTGGATGCACGCCCCATCTCCTGCCCTCTCCCCCTATTCCCCTCCCCCTCCCTCACTCCCTCCTCCCTCTTACACGTGTATCTGTCTTGAACCTTTTCATCACACCTGTGCATGTTGTGTCACCTTTACACACACACACACACACACACACACACACACGTTTCTGATAGTAGTAGTAGTAGTAGTAGTGCCGGTGGTGATAGTAGCAGATGTAATAGTGGTAGGAGTGTAAATAGTAGTAGTAGTAGTAGTAGTAGTAGTAGTAACAGTAGTAGTAGTAGAAGTAGAAATGATAAATGAATAAAAAACATCTTTTCTAAACTAAAGATCACCATCACCGTCACCATCACCGCCACCATCACCGTCACCATCACCATCACCATCACCGCCACCATCACCATCACCATCAAGAAGGAAACATTGTATAACTGTATGATTTATTTGTAATTTCACTGTCAAATACTTGTTCTCTACAAGGAGGAGCACGAGGAGGAGGAGGAGGAGGAGGAGCAGGAGGAGGAGGTAAAGAAGGAAAGGAGAGGAGGAAGAGCAAGAATAATAGTTGTAAGAGGAATGAAGAAGGGGTGTAGAGAGAGAGAGAGAGAGAGAGAGAGAGAGAGAGAGAGAGAGAGAGAGAGAGAGAGAGAGAGAGAGAGAGAGAGAGAGAGAGAGAGAGAGAGAGAACATGCAACAAACTAAATACGCATACAGTTTTAAGTCAATAAATAAAAAAAATAAATAAATAAATAGAAAAACGAAAATTGGATTGACAAAAATATAATAAATTAATAAATAATACACGCAAACTACAAGAAACAATAAATAAAATGTACGAAAAGCAAAAAAAAAAAGCGAGAATTTCAAACTTAGTGGTGAAAAGATCAATATATTAATAAATCATACAGGTAAAGGTGGACAGGTAAGCTAGCGACGCATCTAATCAGCAGGAAGGTGTGTCTTGTACCATGGACTCTTCAGGTGTGGGCGACGTTGGGGTGCTGGGGGAATGGGGAATGGGGAATGGGTCTTTTTGCCGGGACAGGATTCCGTTGTGTTAGAGAGATCAGGGCTGGGGAGGAACGACTGGTGTTAGAAATGGGTGTGTTGAGAAATGGGTGTCTGGATTCGTTTGGGGTTGTTTGGGGTCTTGTGTTTTTGGGGAGAGGGTCTGTTTGGGGTTTGCTTTTTTTGGGGGAGAGTTTGTTTGCTTTCTTTTGGGTTTGTTTGGGTTTTCTCGGGGTTTATCGCGGTTCTTTTGGGGTCAGTGGTCAGTCTGTTGGGGAAGGGCCGGTGTGGGGGAGGAAGGCTCAGACAGGGGCGCCGTAAGAGGTGGAGGGGGCGCCATAGGAGGTGGAGGGCGCGCCGTCGCTGTAGCCGTTGGCACCGTTGCCGTTCCTGCCGTTGCCGTTGCTGGGAGTGCCATAGGAGGTGGAGGGGGCGCCGCTGCCGTTGCTGCCGCCGTTGCCGTTGGAGGGAACGCCGTTGCCGTTAGAAGGAGTGCCATAGGAGGTGGAAGGAGCGCCGTTGCCGTTCCTGCCGTTGCCGTTGGAGGGAGTGCCGTAAGAGGTGGAGGGTGCCCCGTTACTGTACCCGTTGGCGCCGTTGCCGTTCCTTCCGTTGCCGTTGGACGGCGTGCCGTAGGCGGTGGAGGGTGCTCCGTTGCTGAAGCCGTTGGCGCCGTTGCCATTACCGTTGGAGGGCGTGCCGTAGGAGGTGGAGGGAGCACCGTTGCCGTTCCTGCCGCTGCCGTTGGCACCATAACCATTGGCGCCGCCGTTGCCGTTGCCGTTGCCGTTCCTGGCGCCGCCGTTGCCATAACCGTTGGCGCCGCCGTTCCTGCCGCCGTTGCCGTTCCTAACACCTCCGTTGGCGCCGCCGAGGCCCAGGCCGTTGACGCCGCCGGGAGCGGGGTAGGCGTAGGCGCCCTGGCCCTGCGCGGCCAGCGCGGCCTGCAGCACCTCCTCGTTGACGGAGTACAGGCCCTCGGCGAGGCTGCAGTCGAAGTTGAACCACCAGTCACACACGAAGTACTGCTGGTTGAACACGGTGCCGTTGGGGCACAGGAAGGAGTCCTGCTGGCGGCGCCCCGAGGGGCGGTCCTGGCAGATGTGGAACACCTGGCAGCCCGCCTCGGGCGCCGCGTCGGCGTAGTAGCCGGGCACCGTCTGCGCGTCGCACGAGAAGCCCGTGTCGGGCACGGCGGCCAGCACGGGGTAGTCCACGCCGGGCTCGCCGCCCCCTGGGATGTTGTCGCCCAACGCGGCCAGGGGGTCCTCGTACCCGTAGCCGCCGCCGGGCGGCCCGTAGGTGTTGCTGGGCGCGCCGCCGAAGCCGTTGCCATTGCCGTTGCCGAAGCCGTTGGCGGAGGGCGCCGAGTAGGTGTTGGCGGGACCGTTGCCGCCAAACCCGTTGCCGTTGGCGCCGCCGAAGCCGTTGCCGTTGGCGCCGCCGAAGCCGTTGCCGTTGGCGGAGGGCGCGGAGTAGCTGGTGGCAGGGCCGTTGCCGCTGCCGAAGCCTTTGTCGGCGGCCGCGGCGGCCAGCAGGGCTGAGGAGAGCAGGGGGTTAGGGAGGCGCGCTGACTGCTGGTGACTGACTCACTGATTCACTGACTGGTGGAGATTGACTGACTGATTGCTGGAGACTGACTGGCTGACTAGCTGATGGAGACTGACTCATTGACTGACTGACTGACTGAATGAATGACAAGTGAAGCCTGACTGATTGACTGACTGACTGCTGGAGACTGACTGGCTGACTGGTGGAGACCGACTGACTAAGACGACTACTGCAGACAAATGTCTGGATGTGGGTGACAGGTGGAGACAGACAGGCGTGCTTCATGCAGGGACTGCCGCGTGCAGGCCTGGTGGCTGCCTGCACCACCCCTTGTGTTGTGTGTGCCTGACTGGAGGGAGAGAGAGAGTGTATGGAAGAGTGGAGTTACTGAAGCAGGTGTGCATTGAAGAGTAGAAGTAGAGGAGGAGTGAGTGGAGGTGTGGAGGCATTACCAGCAGGCAGGAGGAGATGGAGCGTGAGCCTCATGGTGGAGGGCGTGAGTGTGGAGTGCGTGTCGTGCAGCGGGTGGAGGCGGAGGCGCTGTGCCCATCCTGCACGCCAGCATGCCTTTATACCTCCGCGGCACTCCTCAGCCCCCAACCCCTCACCCCCCGGCTCATTCCCCGTGCCTGACCTTGCCTCCCGCCCCCCGCCCCCCAACACTGCCCGCTGCCCGACTCTCGAAACTTGCCCGGAGCGATGAAGAGAAGCAAACCACCGCCTGGCCGACCACAGACACACAGACACACAGACACGCACGTTCCCGATAGACAGACAGACAGGCAAACTTTTCCCGACAGACAGAAAGACAGCCTGGTACTTTTCCCGACAGACACTCAGAGAGACAGACAGATTCCCCGACGGACAGACATACTGAGAGACATTTCTAGATAGACAGACAGACAGACTTGCCCCCCCCGCCCCCCTAAATACACTTATGACCTTCTGACACTCAAAAAGACAGACGAATCCTTTTAATTTCTGTCTTTTTTTTCTTCTTCTCTTCCTCCTCTTCCTCTTCTTCTTCCTCTTCCTCTATTTCTTCCTCTCATTTTCTTCTATTGCTTTTCTTCTCTTCCTCTTCCTCTTCCTCTGTTTCCTCTTCTTTTCTTCCTCTGATTTTCTTCTTTTTCTTCTTCTTGTTCTTCCTCATCCTCCTCCGTTTCCTCTTTTTTATCTTCTCCGTTTCCTTCTCTCCTTTTCTTCGTTTGGTTTTTCTCTTCCTCTTTCTCTTCTCCCTCTTCCTCCTCCGTTTCTTCTTCTTCATCTTCTTTTCTTCCTCAGACCTTCTCTTCTTTACCATTGAGAGAGAGAGAGAGAGAGAGAGAGAGGAGAGAGAGAGAGAGAGAGAGGAGAGAGAGAGAGAGAGAGAGAGACGGGTTCTTCATTCTATCACCTCGCAAATATTTTTCATGGAGGAGAAGGAGGAGGAAGAGGAGAGGAGGAGGAGGAGGAGGAGGAGGAGGAGGAGGAGGAGGAGGAGATGACATTGCTCTACTTTCATTGGTTAGTTCGCTCTCTTCTTCATCTCCTCCTCCTCCTCCTCCTCCTCCTCCTCCTCCTCCTCCTCCTCCTCCTCCTCCTTCTCCTCCTCCTTCTCCTCCTCCTCCTCCTCCTCGCACCTCCTCCTCCTCCTCCTCCTCCTCCTCCTCTTCTCTCCTCTCCATCCTCCTCTTCCCCCTCCTCCTTGTCTCCCTTCTCTTCCTTCCTTCCTTTCTCTTTCGTCTCCTTTCCTCCGTATGTATGCTTCTCTCTCTCTCTCTCTCTCTCTCCTCTCTCTCTCCCTCTCTCTCTCTCTCTCTCTCTCTCTCTCATTTTTTTATTCCATGTTTTCTTATTTTTTTTTCAGAGAGAGGGAGAGAGAGAGAGAGAGAGAGAGAGAGAGAGAGAGAGAGAGAGAGAGAGAGAGAGAGAGGAGAGAGAGAGAGAGAGAGAGGAGAGAGAGAGAGGTATGCATCACTCTCTCGTCTTCTTCTTGACCTACTCTTTTTCTTTTAACTGCCAAGGAAGAGCAACAGGTGAGAGAGAGAGGAGAGAGAGAGAGGAGATGAGAGAGAGAGAGAGAGAGAGAGAGAGAGAGAGAGAGAGAGGGAGCTGGTGTCATCACTTGGTAAGAAAGTGAAAATATTTACTTTTAAACTACTACTACTACTACTACTACTACTACTACTACTACTACTATTGATATTACTGCTGCTACTACTCTTACTACTACTGCTACTACTACTATTACAAATTCTAATGGTAATAATAGTAGTAGTAGTTATAATAATAAAAATATTAGTATTGATGATAGTTCTTTTTCTTTTTCTTCTTTTCTTGTTCTTGTTCTTCTTGTTCTTCTTGTTCTCCTTCTTCTTCTTCTTCTCATTATTATTATTATTATTATTATTATTATTATTATTATTATTATTATTTTTATTATTATTATCGTTATCATTATTATTATCACTTTGTTGTTGTTGTTGTTGTTGTTGTTGTTGTTGTTGTTGTTGTTGTTGTTGTCCTCTTACCAATATAACAGTACTCTGCTATCTAACTTTCCTTATTCGTGTGTGTGTGTGTGTGTGTGTGTGTGTGTGTGTGTGTGTGTGTGTGTGTGTGTGTGTGTGTGTGTGTGTGTGTGTGTGTGTGTGTGTGTGTCCTAATAAGGGAGTCCACATTCACAGTCACTAATTAAATACAAAAGTTTATGAAGCAGATGTAAAGTCCCTTTTGAATTTCGCTTGACTGAATCTCTCTCTCTCTTTCTCTCTCTCTCTCTCTCTCTCTCTCTCTCTGGTTGTAGTAGTAGTAGTAGCAATAGTAGTCATAGTAGTAATAGTTGTGAACGTGTGTTGTTACTATTATTTCCACTACCACCACCACCATCACCACCACCACCACCACCACCACCACCATCACCACCACCACCACCTATACGTTCCCTAAAATTTAAAGTTACCTGTATAAAGTTAATTCCTTCACCTTACTTCTGCCTCACCTGGCCCCCCAATTAAGCTGTACTTACCTGCATTTACCTGGGCATCCTCACGCTTCTCGCTTTTATTATGGCTCAGGTATTTTTTCAAGACTGTGTGGTCAGTTGAGAGAGAGAGAGAGAGAGAGAGAGAGAGAGAGAGAGAGAGAGAGAGAGAGAGAGAGAGAGAGAGATACATATAGGCTAATGGTTCTTTCCTCATGGTTCTCTCTCTCTCTCTCTCTCTCTCTCTCTCTCTCTCTCTCTCTCTCTCTCTCTCTCTCTCTAGGCCATTAATCTTGTGTTTTTTTGTTTGTTTGTTTGTTTGTTTCTTGTTGTTGTTATTGTTGTTCTTGTTGCTCTTCTTCTTCTGCACCTTGCTCTTTCCCATTCTTCATTTTTTCCCATCTCTCTCTCTCTCTCTCTCTCTCTCTCTCTCTCTCTCTCTCTCTCTCTCTCTCTCTCTCTCTCTCTCTCTCTCTCTCTCTCTAACCCCCTTCCCTTCCCTTCCCTTCCCTTCCTACTCCTCCCCTCCCCTCCCCTCCCCTCTCCTCCCCTCCCCCTTCCCCCTCCCCTTCTAAGGTCAGGAAGTTAAATGGACGACTCGCAACATTTTATTAGCGTGAAGTAAAAGTTGCCTCAAGGGAATAAATAAGCTTCCCGTTTTCTGTTGCGTTCCGTTTTCTGTTACGTTCCGTCTTCTGTTGGATTCCGTTTTCTGTGCGTTGCGTTTTCAGTGTGTTCGTTTTGTTGTTGTTGTTGTTGTTGTTGTTGATTTATTTATTTGTTTTCAGCGTTTTTTTTCTTTCTTTTGTTTTTTCTTTAAGTTTTGTTTTCTTTCGTTTTTCTCTTATCTTTCTTATTATCATCATTATCATCTTCTTCTACTTCTTCAATGTCCCCTTTAATGAAACAATGAATTTTATGAGGGCGTTTACGAAAGATAAGGAGAGAGAGAGAGAGAGAGAGAGAGAGAGAGAGAGAGAGAGAGAGAGAGAGAGAGAGAGAGGGGAGGGGGGATAAGATAACATGTGCGACGCAAGTGTAGCTATATCATTGATAGTACACACACACACACACACACACACACACACACACACACACACAGTTGCCGTTAGTATTGTCAGAACATTTGGGGAAGAAAGTCATTCAGTATATTTTTTCTTTCTTTAAAATCTTCTCTTTTATTCAGTTTCTACCCAAAAATTCTCCTCTCTCTCTCTCTCTCTCTCTCTCTCTCTCTCTCTCTCTCTCTCTCTCTCTCTCTCTCTCTCTCTCTGTCTCTCTCTCTCTCTCCCGTGCCTGACAAGTGAGAAAATAGAGAAAGTGAGAGACGTGAGAGAAAAGGAAGGGTGTAGAAGAGAAAGAGTGAAAGAGAAAGAGATAAGAAAATAATTAGTGGTGTTATTGTGTTCTGGCAGAGAGAGAGAGAGAGAGAGAGAGAGAGAGAGAGAGAGAGAGAGAGAGAGGGTTCTCATTCTCTCACTCACTCAGTCTTCTCGTATCATTTCTCTCTCTCGCTCTCTTTCTCTCTTCATCTCAAAGGAAGTATGCAGAAACAGGTAATTTAAGTAAGATGTATATTTTTTTTTAACTCATTCACTCATTCACTTCCCTCATCATATCGTAATGTTTTTTTTTTCTTTTTTAATCTCCCTTTTCTCTTTAAAAAAATATATATATATGCGCATGGGAAAAAAATTAGCTCTCAAATAGAATGGCGGATGAATAGACTCGTAACAAGGCTGTCAGTGTTGAACGAGTTTTTAAAAGAGGACTATATAAATTTACGGATGACGGTGATAAGTGGGAACAAGCAGGTGCGATTCATTCAGGAACTGCTACGTGTGTCCTGATGGCTTCCTGCACCCACACTTGTGTTCTCGTGTCCGTATTTTTTGTGTGTATGTTTGTATGAGTTCTGTATACATAA
>NC_087195.1:1507500-1515000 GCF_035594125.1 Scylla paramamosain
ACGACGCCCTTGTTACACGTCTAATTTCTTCAGTTTTCCCCTCCGTTTTCTTCATGACGCCCTTGGTCAGATCTAATATCCCTAAGTTAACCATCCAATATTTTCTCCCGTTTTCTCCATGACGTCCTTGGTTAGAGGTGTGATATATGTCAACCGTCGTGTATTTTTTTCCCGTTTTCTTCACGACGCCCTTGGTTAGGTCCTTGATGTATGTCTAATATAAGCCAATCATCGTATATAATCCCCCGTTTTCATTACGACGCCCTTGGTTTCAGGTCCGGAAGATGGCGTCGGCAGGCCCCGGCAGGTCCATCAGGGTGCTGGAGAGGGATGGCTTCTTCGATGACGCCTTCTTCAGGGAGGCGTGGGACGACTTCGACAGGGCCATGCAGTCTGTGTTGGACCGCTTCGATTCAACGGGACTCAAGGTGAGCGCGCGAGGGAAGCTTGGACTGACAGGGGAAGCTTAGGTATTTTATTTTTTTTTTCCTTTCAATTCTTTTTTTACTGTCCATTTAACCTTTTTTATTATTGATTTTTATTGATTTTTTTTCTGTTCTTTTATTGATTTTTTTTTTGTTGATTTCTTTCTCTTTAATTTTCCATGTAACTCGTGTTCTTATTTTTTTTTTCTTTCCTTTCATTGATTTTTATAATTGAATTCCCATTTTCTTTAATTTTCTATATAATCCGTTTTCTTTTTTCCTTTTTTTCTTTTTTTGTGTGTATTTTATATTCTGTCATCTTTTTTTTAACGCTTATATCCTTTTAACTTCATTTTTTTTTTACTTATTTTCTTGTTTCTTGTACTCTCTCTCTCTCTCTCTCTCTCTCTCTCTCTCTCTCTCTCTCTCTCTCTCTCTCTCTCTCTCTCTCTCTCTCTCTCCTATTTTGAATCTTGTTAACTTCTTTTTCTGTTTGTTATTTCAGTTTTCTTTAAGTTTTAACACCATTTTTATTTTTTTTTATTTTTTTTGTATTCTGATTCGTTATTTTTTTCTTGTCTCCTTATTTTTCATTCTTTTTTTTTTCCTAGTGTGTTTTTGTGGTTCTCCTTTTTCGCCCTTCTTTAAATCGTTTTTCTTTCTTTCTTCTAATTTAGTATCATCATTCTCATCACTGACCTCTCTCTCTCTCTCTCTCTCTCTCTCTCTCTCTCTCTCTCTCTCTCTCTCTCTCTCTCTCTTATCGCGCATTGTTCTCTTATCTTCCTCTGTTCATCTTTTATCTTATCTGTCATCGCTTGATTTCATTATTATTATTCCTCTTCTAGTTTCATTTCAGTTCGCTTTGATATCCTAACCTAGCCTCGCCTGGTGTTCCTGATGATGACGATGACTCTTGGGTTTCGTTTGCAGTTTTTGTTTTCTCTCATTTTAACGGTGCATTCAAATTTGATATTGTCATTATTATTATTATTCTTTTTATTGCAATGTATTTTATCTCATGGCATTTGTTATGTACTGATTATGATGTGTATGTTTAATTGTATATACTGTTTGTTAAGGCCACTGTATGTATGTATGTATGTATGTATGTATGTATGTATGTATGTGACTAATTAATTGTGTAGTTTACTGTAATTCAATATTTCCTGATCATATTTATTTACCATTGTTGTTATATTTCTCTCTTCTATACTTCTTGTTCTTGTTCTTGTTGTTCTTCATTCGTTCATTCATTCATTCATTTGTCATTTATTTTTTTCTAGTTGTTTTATCTACTAAATTTATCACATTTCTGTTGCATAATCGTATTTTTAGTCAGTTTTCTATTACCATCAATTTTTACTGTAGTTCCCCATCTATAGTACCCTTCATCCCATTTTCTATTGTTTTAATCTCCAATCATATACTAATGCTATATTTTCTTTTCACTGATATTTATTCTCCACAGGATTTATTATTTTCATTCTATCCTTTCCTTTCGTTATCCCCTGTTCTTCCTTTTACCTGCATTTCGTTTTCTTTACCTCTGCAATCGTTATTTATTTATTATATGGTCTCTTTTTCCTATATATCTCCTATACAACTCGTTCCTATCCTTACATTATGCAGTTTTTTTTTTTTCTTTTCATACTCCCTCGTAAGGAACACTATATCACTGTTATCTCTTCCTTTGTGTTCCTTTGCATTGCCTCCTGTACCACTAATCATTATATTTCTGTGGGATCTATTATTAGTTTTTTTTTTTTCCTTGTTGTTCCCTTTGTTGTATTTACTTCCCCTCATTTTGTTTTCTTCATCTCTCCAATCATCATCTATCTATTCTTTGCTCCTTTTTTTTTTCTACATGTTTATTCTCTTTTTTTTATTTCTATCCTTTTACTGTCCTTTTTCCTTTCCCTGTTGTTTCCTTCCCCTCATCTCGTTTCCTTCACCTGTATCCCCAGTGAACATCCCTCACAGTGACCAAGTTTGCAAGAATCAGTCATGTTGAGTTTATTATCATTTCAAAAGATTTCTAGGTTAATTTAAAACTAGCATTTCATAACAGATAATAATAACAATGATACCTATTGTGGTTATTCTATTTAATGGCGTAATTTGATAACGGGTAAGCCAGTTCAGTAATGAAATCTTGTGTTTTTTAACATAAAACTCTTCATTTTGTAGGTTACCAAATTGCAACAGTCACTCCTCTTAGTTTCCATTTTCTTTACGACGTCCTTTTGCAACCCTTCACACAACTCTTACGTTTTCTTCACCTCGCCCTTGCTGCAGATTCAGTTTCCTCAATCACCATTTCCATTAGCTTGGCGCCCGGTTGTCTTAGTCACCCCTGGTTCCCACAACACTGCCTTCCCCAACATGTCATAGTCACCCCTGGTCCCCACAACACTGCCTTCCCCAACATGTCTTCCCAACCAATGGTCCTTTGTGTACACTATGGCTAATGAACTTATGCTTGTTCCCTTCCCCTCCCTTCCTTTCCCTTCCTCTCCCTTCAGTCCTTGCGGTCCTTTCGCTCTCATCACCCCATCCACACCTCCATCCGCAGCCCCATCCGCAGCTCCATCCGCTCCCTTCGTCCTGTCCTAGTGCACACCCTCACACGCCTCTCCCCACCACCCTCCCCCTCGCCACCTCCACCCGCAGCCTCCCCTCCACCCGTGACACCTGCGCTGAGTCGCTCCCTTCCCGTACAGGTGGACGTGGACTCTCGCTCCCACTGCCGCGATGTGTACTCCAAGATACGCAGCAGCAAGATTGACGAGGACCTGTACGCCTCCCAGGCCCTTCAGATCACCGAGAAGGATGGCAAGTTCCAGGTGAGGGCCAGGAGGAGGAGGCAAGGACAGGGAGGTACCAAGAGGAGGAGAAAAAGAAGTAGAAAAGGGGTAGGAGGAGAAGGAAAATGTAGAAAGACTGAGGAGGAGGAGGAGGAGGTGAAAGAAAAGGCAGAGATTGAGGAAGGGGAGGGAGAAGGAGGAGGAGGAGGAGGAGGAGGAGGAAAGGAGAGGGAGGTACAGGAAGAGGAGATGGAGGCAAGGAGAGAGAGGTACAGGAAGAGGAAGAGGAGGAGATGGAGGCAAGGAGAGAGAGGTATAAGAGGAGGAGGAGGAGGAGGAGAAAGAAGAGGCAGAAAAGGGGGAGGAAGAGGAGGAGGAGGAGGAAGAGGAAGAGGCAGAAAGAGTGAGGAAGAGGAGGAGGAGGAGCTAACACTAAGAAAATCAAACATTCTTACTTTAAACTAAATACAAAACACTGTAACGGAACACGAGGGATTAAAATATACAAAAACACGAAAACAAACAAACAAACAAACAAACAAACAAGACTTACAAATAGCAAACATTTCCACTACAACACTGAACCAAAACACACGTGGACTCAGAATACACTTGACTCATTCACCAGAAATGACTACCAATTTACCTGGAATTAATGAGGTGACTTATTAATTTGACCTGGAATTAATGAGATGCGGGTCTTACCTCTAATGAGTGACTTAATTACAGGTGGTGATGGATGTGAAAGACTTTAATCCACGTGAGCTGCAGGTGAGAGCAGTGGATGACAGGATTGTGGTGGAAGGGTCCTATCAGAAGGTGAGTGGTTGTAGTAGTAGTAGTTGTTGTTGTTGTTGTTGTTGTTGTTGTGGTAGTGGTGGTGGTGGTTTGGTATGATATATTATGTACGAGTATGTTTGTTTAATCTGTGTTTTTTTTTTGTTTTTTTTTTGTCAGTGTTATTCTTTGTATTTTGTCTCGTTTTATTTAAGTTTATTTGATTTATTTTCTTTATTCTTTTCTCCCTTTTTTACCTTTACTTGTTTTTTTCTTCCTCTCTTTTCACTTTTGTGCTTGCTTTCTTCACTGTCTTGGCCTTCCTTTCTGTTCCTTTGTGTTGCCTGCTATACCGCTAGTCCTTATCTTTCTCCTTGCACTAGACAATGTTCTTTTCATAAAACAGCTTCAAAAGGGACAAAAGATCTATTGTTATTTGTTCTTCCTTTGTATTCACTTGCGTCACCTCCAGTACAACGCATTCCTACCCTTCTTAGATTATCTTTTTTTATTTATTTATTTATTTATTTATTTATTTTATCCCTAACAGCCTCGTAACGAACAATATATCTACCGCATTTTGTTCTTTCCTTTCTATTCCTTTGTGTCGTCTATACAACTCGTTCCTATCCTTAGATTAGGCAACTCTTTTTTTTTTCTTTTTTTTTCTCTCTCTCCATACACCCTCATAAGGAACAATGGATCTATTGTCATTACTTCCTTTGTGTTCCTTTGCGTTACCTCCTGTACCACTAAGGCACTACACTTCTCCTGCAGACGTCAGATGATGGGGCGTCCTCCTCTTGCAAGTCTTTCTACAAGGAATTCAACCTTCCCCCTGCGGCTGACA
This sequence comes from Scylla paramamosain, assembly GCF_035594125.1. NCBI lineage: Eukaryota > Metazoa > Arthropoda > Malacostraca > Decapoda > Portunidae > Scylla > Scylla paramamosain. Next base: position 1,512,360 of record NC_087195.1, read on the forward strand.
TTGACCAGGTCTCCACGGCGCTCTCCAAGGACGGGGTGCTCACCATCAAGGCGCCCAAGAAGGTGAGAGAGAGGGAGAGGGAGAGGGAGGGAGAGGTAGAGGGAGGGAGAGAGAGAGGGGATGGAGGGCGGATGATTGTCAAAAATGTAAACGTGAGTAAAGAAATGGAAGAAAATTAGGAAGTAATAGTGAGAGAGAGAGAGAGAGAGAGAGAGAGAGAGAGAGAGAGAGAGAGAGAGAGAGAGAGAGAGAGGTACTAAAGCAACCCCAAACAAGCCTCTCTTTTCCCAGGACATACCAACCCCATACTCTCACAAAACCCAACCAAACCTACATCCAGGCCAATCTAGGACATTCTAGCTAGGAAACTCACCCAAACAAACCTTTCTCTCTTTCAGGATGGCGCAGCAATCACAGACACCCCACAGCGAGCCGCTAACACCAGCACCTCCTCCTCCTCCTCCACCATGCACCAGCAATTCAGCGATAACTCCTCCGCCACCACCTCCATCAAGAGCACCTCCACTAGAAAGGTTATCCAGTCATCCTCCAGCTTTGAGTCTTCGTCAGATGGTTTTGAAGCCCTGCCAAAGGAGATGAGGGAGAAATTAATGTTCTGTGACTCCGGTTTTGGCTCCACGAAGACCAGTACTTGTTCTTCGCCTGCCCCGAGTGAGGCTGGGTCCGAATCTTCTCGTGTTTCGTCGACAATGGAGTTTGATTTAAGCAAGCGTCACCCAGTCAGGACAGAAGTGGCATTTAACGTTTCCAAGCCAAGCCAGGGTATGCCCCAACAGCCACAGCAAGGACAGGCCCCACAGAACCCTCCAAACTTCCAGCCTCACCCACAGCAGATGCCACCACAGATGTTCCAGGCAATGCCGCAGAGTATGCCCCAACAGTTCCAGCAGTTCTCGCCTCAGCAGCATCAACAGTTCCAGGAATTCCAGCAGCAGTACCAGCAGTCTCCCACCACCCCCGCAGTATCATTCTCCACCACCTCAGCCACACTTCCAGTCTCCTCCACCACAGTTCCCACAGTCCCCTCCACCACAGTCTCAATTCCAGTCACCACCACCACCACCACAGTATCAGTCACCTCAGCCGCAATTCCCGCCACAGTCACAGTTCCAGTCACTACAACCACAATTCCAGTCCCCAGCCAGTCGTGCAGCCAGCTACCGGAACGGGCAACCAGACTAGCATCAGCGTGACGGAAGAAAACGGGAGGAGGGTGCTGACGTCCCAAACTTCGAACGTGGTGCAGGAAAAGGACGGATACAAGGAGCACAAGGAGACCACTGCGGAGATAACGGATAAGGACTCGCAGGCGGCCAGACGGGAGGCCTCCACTAAGCTGTCAAAGGTCGAGGAAGATCCGGAAGGGAAATTCAAGCGGGCAGAGTCGACAGATGCTGAAGAGTGTGAGCGAGTCTTGCATCCAACACCTCCCGGATGGATCAGTCATGTCCGTCAAGAAGAACTCCACCTCCTCTTCCTCCGTCAAGCAATCGTTCTCATCCACCACTGGGGACATGGGTGGCTTCTTCCCCCCGCCTTCCTTTCCACAGGGTTTCGATGACTTCCGGAACCTCATGGGACGCGGCCACTCCCTCATGTCCCAGAGATCCACAGACTCTATGGGGTCAACTCTTTCGGGACGGTCTGGGTTCTCCGATATGTCCGGCTTCTCCCAGTTCACCGACGCCTCCTCTCCCTTCTCAGACATGTCCAATTTCAGCAATATGTCTTCCTTCTCGCGTTCCAGGAATGTGCAGCAGCAACAGCAGCAGCAACAACAACAGCAGCAGCAGCCTGGAATGATGCCACAAGATTTTGGTTCTCCTTTCATGAAGACGTTTTCCACTTCCTCTTCTTCCTCCACCTCCTCCTTCAACCAGTCCTTCTCCTCAAACTTCGGTGATGGAAACTTTTAATATTTATTGCGTCTCCCTTACTCTTTCTCCTTCATCTAAGTTTAAGTAGCAAGCCAAGCCAAGCCAGCCACGCCACGCCAGAAAATATGTATCGAATTTTACATATTCCAAAACTTTAGCGTTGATTTGCGTCGAAGCTTCAAATCCAAGCTTATTTTTGGCACATTTAGAAGAGTCCCTCCCCCCATCACTTCCCTTAGCCCCCATCCCTCCCTCCCTCCTCCCCGGCCAATCAAAATGCAGCAGGATTGAAAGAACGATACTGATTGGTCCAAATGAGTGTATGAGTTTTTCCCGTTTTCGTTGTGATTTCTCCGTTTTCCTTCATTGATCATTCAGTTGATATACACAGGAAGAATATACCAGATCTCCCTCCTCCTCCTCCTCCTCCTCCTCCTCCTCCTCCTCCTCCTCCTCCTCCTCCTCTTCCACTTCCTTCTCCTCCTCCTCTTCCTTTTTTTTTCCCATTGTTCCTGTTCCTTGACCGTATCATATTACTCCTCCTCCTCCTCCTCCTCCTCCTCCTCCTTATAATCAAGCTTCAAAATACGTGCATTTGTGTTACGTCAAGATATCAGTACACACACACACACGCACACACACACACACACACACACACACACACACACACACACACACACACACACACACATTTTTAAAACTATTATGAGAGAGAAAACGATTATTGCTATATATAGAAATAT
>NC_087195.1:1517500-1555000 GCF_035594125.1 Scylla paramamosain
TCGCGTTAACCTTTGTGCTCTTAATAGCGTCACTTCCTTCTCCAGTTTCTTCGTGTAACTTGAACCTAACCTTCAGAAGCTCTTCATTCTCTTAACTTTCCTTTTTTTCTCCTTCATCTTACCTTCTCTCTTTCGTGGCTCTCTCTACCCTCTCACTTCTCTCTCTCACTCTCTCTCTACCCAGGATCTTCAGACCAGCTGGTGTATTTCACAGGTCCTAAATTTGAGTTGTGTAATTTAGAACGGTTAAATATGTTAGTGACTCAAGATGTTAAAGTTTAAGGCTCCGGGTGGGGGAGGTGAAGGATGGTGAGTGATGTAAGTGGGGGAATAGTGAGGGAAAAAAAAGAAAAAGGTAAATATTCTGATGTTTCAAGGATGCGTGGAGATATGAAGGGGTTAAATTTGATGGGGAAACTAAAAAAAAAGAAAAAAAATGAAAAGAAAACTGATATATAAAAAAAAGTGTGAAAGTAAGGTAAAAATTTGTCATGTTTCAAGGATACGTAAGGGTATTAAAGGGTTGAACTGTATGGGAATCTCGGAAATGATACGGCAATGAAGGGATTTGTTATAAAAAAAAAAGTTGAATTATGTGGTTTACTGAAGATACGTGAACCGGGGGGAAAAAAAAGGTTGAATTTTATGATTAAGAACAGATGTGAACATTTTTAAAGGATTGGTATGGAAACTGATGAAGAAATGTGAAAAGAAATGGTCAAAACGATTCATGAAGGGGTAAAGGATTAGATTTGATGGGAAACTGGAAAAAAAAGGAAAATTTGATAAAATGTGAAAAAAATAGGCAGTTTTGTCATGGTTCAAGGTTACATGAAGCGATTAAGAGTTTAGATTTGATGGGAAACTAAGAAGTAATGTAAAAAAAAAGAAGGGTTTAGTATGAATAGTGAATTAATGTGAAAATATAGTGTATGGTATAAAATAACTGATGAAATTATGTGAAAAATAGTAAAAATTGTGACATTTCAAGGATTCGTGAAGGATAGAAGGATAGATTTGAGGGAAAACTAAGAAATTATGTAAAAACTAAAGTACATGTTGTAAAAAAACGATTAATGTGTAATATTATGAAGATACGTGTAAAAAATGGTTGATATTTGATGGGAAACTTAAAAAATAGTGAAAATTAAAGGACAAGATATGAAAAGTTGATAAATTTATGATGTTCTGTAGATACGTGAAGGGAAAAGAGTTTTAATTTTATTGGAACCTAAGAAATAGTGTAAGAATTAAAAGATTTTGAATGAAAACTAATGAAAAGATGTGAAAGTAAAAAAGTATGATACGAAGTGGTTAATAAATGAAAAAAAAAGAAAAAAAATCTTATGATATTTGTGATCTTCCAGGAACACATGAAGGGAAAAAGTTAAAATTTGATGGGAAACTTAGAAAATGATGTAAGAATTAAAAGATTTGGTGTGAACAGTTATGAAAAATGTGAAAAAGAACTTAGATTTGTGATGTTTTAAGGATACATAAAGGGAAAAAATTATAAATAACAAAAAAAAAAAAAAAACGAAGAAATGACACAGTCACTGGATAAATATAGACACACAACAAAATAATAAAAAAAAGGGTTATGACTGAAAGCGAAACAGTGATAAACGTGTATAACCAAGAAAATAAATCAATAAAAGCAGGAATACAGAAGAAAAGTAAGATATTGTATGAAAAGAAAGGAAAATAACGAGGAAATTAATAGATAAGAAAAAATAGCAAAGTGAGAAAAAGAAAGAAGAGGAATATGAAAGAAATTTGAGATATGCAAGAGAAAATTCAGTAATAACGAGAAAACAGTGAGTAGATAAGGAAATATAGAAGATTTAAAATGAGGAAGAAAGAAGAGGAATAAGGGAAACGATACAACATTGATGAAGAAAACGAAATAAGAAAATAAACAAAAGAAAGAAAACGAAAGAGAAATAAAAAAATGCAAATAATAGAAAAACACGAAGTAGAAAATAAATAGAAGAGAAAGGAGGACAGAGAGAGAGAGAGAGAGAGAGAGAGAGAGAGAGAGAGAGAGAGAGAGAGAGAGAGAGAGAGAGAGAGAGAGAGAGAGAATATCACCCCACTTCTCTCGCCAAGTTAAGTGAAACAAGCCATGAATAAGAAACAAGAGAACTATTTTAAACTCCTCTCTTCTTCTTCTTCTTCTTCTTCTCTTCTTTCTCTTCTTCCTCCTCCGTGAAGAAGAGGAAGAGATGATGCGATAGAACAACATTGTGACGTCTAAATTGAACAGGTGAGAGAGAGATAGATAGTTAGATAGATAGATAGATAGATAGATAGATAGAGAGAGAGAGAGAGAGAGAGAGAGAGAGAGAGAGAGAGAGAGAGAGAGAGAGAGAGAGAGAGAGAGAGAGAGAAAGTTGTTGGTTTGGTCTCACTTGCTCTAACTTGATATATTGCAACACGATGTGACTTCTACTACTACTACTACTACTACTACTACTACTACTACTACTACTACTAATACTACTGCTGCTGCTGCTGCTGCTACTGTTAATCCTTGAAATAACTCGAGAATATTTACACCAAACACCCGCCCCACAAAAAAATAAATAAATAAAATAAATAAATAAACAAGTCGATAAAAAATCTTATTAAATTTCATTCTTTTTTTATACTTTGAAAAAAAAATGTATGTTGATTATTTTTTTCTTAATTATTTGTATTCATGTCATTTATTTATTTATTTATTTATTCATATTTGTTTATTTTCATTTTTTCTTATCCTTGTTTTGTTTATTTGTTTTACGGTTTTACTTTCTTGTTTTATTTATTCCCTCTTTCATAACTTTACTGTCCCGGGTGACGTTTACCACCTGCTTACCTTACGTGATTGCTTCCGCTCCCTTCGCCCACACCTGTTGCGATAGTGGTGGTGCTGGTGGTGGTGGTGGTGGTGGTGGTGGTGGTGGTGGTGGTGGTGGTGGTGGTCTGAGAATTATCACACGCGCTTACTGTTTCCTGAGATAGATAGAGAGAGAGAGAGAGAGAGAGAGAGAGAGAGAGAGAGAGAGAGAGAGAGAGAGAGAGATACTGATGATTATTTTACTTTCACATTATTACAGAATCTCTCTCTCTCTCTCTCTCTCTCTCTCTCTCTCTCTCTCTCTCTCTCTCTCTCTCTCTCTCTCTCTCTCTCTCTCTTCATACGTCAATCAAGTGCTTCAAAATGTGGACTTGAATTTGAACATTTGTAACGGTTTTAACGGTCATAACGGTTCACTGACGCTAATTGTGACGTCACTCAGTAGGAAAAGAAGGAAAGAAGGTAAAGGAGGAAAGAAAAGAAAAAGAGTGGAAGAAATCAAATGCAAATATTATTTCTGACCTATGTTATTATTGATTTATTTGTTTGTTTATTTGTTTATTTCTTTATTTATCGTAACGTTAATAATTTAATCTTTCCTCTCATTGGATCATTGAAAAGTACATAAATAGTAGTAGTAGTAGTAGTAGTAGTAGTAGTAGTGAAAGTTGAGGGCCTGGATTCCCACCCTCCTCCTCCTCCTCCTCCTCCTCCTCCTCCTCCTCCTCCTCCTCCTCCTCCTCCTATCTCACCCTCACTCCCGCCCTCCCTTTCTCTTTCATGACACCACTACCACCATCAACTCCTCCTCCTCCTCCTCCTCCTCCTCCTCCTCCTCCTCCTCCTCCTCCTCCTCCTCCTCCTCCTCCTCTTTACTTCTTTCTTTTCTTCCAGTTGTGACTCATGTTTATTGTCCATTTTCTTTTTCTTTTTCTCTTTTCTTTCTAAACTTTTTTTTTCTTCCCGTTCCTTTCAAAGTGTTAAGTTTAGTTCAGTTTGAGGGAGCGTGATTGACTGCAAATAGAAAGTACTTCAAAAACTCTACTTCTTCTTCTTCTTCTTCTTCTTCTTCTTCTTCTTCTTCTTGTGAGTTGAATTGCGTGTAATGTAGTTTGATTGCTTACACACACACACACACACACACACACACACACACACACACACACACACACACACACACACACACACACACACACACACCTCTTCTTTCCTTCCTTTCATGTTTCATTCATTCCTCGTCTAAGCTTTCCTTCTTTTCTTTCTTTTCTTCTATAACGGTCTTCCTTCCTTCCTTCCCTCCCTCCCTTCTTCTCTCCTTCCTTGACAGTCTGCCTGACGTGTCTTCCTTCTTTCCTTCCTTCTCTCCTTCCTTTCATTCATTTCCTGGTGTAATCCTTCGTTTCTTCCATCCTTCATAGCACTTCTCTCTCCCTCCTTCTCTCCCTTCCTTCCACCCTCTTTACCTTCCTACATTCCTTTCCTTCTTCTTTTCGTTCACTTCCTTTCCTTCGTTCTTCTTTCCTTCCTTCCTTCCTTTTCCAACCTCCCTTCTTCCTTCCCTTCTTCCTTCATCTACCCCCACTCCATCTCATCCTCACTCCCACAGCAGCTAGCCTAAACTAATACCTCCCTTTCTGCGTCTCCCTCCGTCAGGCATCCCCGTCAGAAGATGCGAAAGTTAACTAAACTTCGCCCTAAACTCCTCCTTGCCCTGGTGGTTCTGGCGGTCCTGGTGACACTCCTGGGGCCTTACAGCTACACCCCACGCCTGCTGGACGCCCACACGTCCTCCCCACCGCCTGCAATACATGTATCCTTAGACACGGAGGGAGATACCGAGGGAGGAAGCAAAAATGAAACACGACAGGTTTCCCTTGCAGAAACTCGTGCTGAGGAGACAGTGGAAGGGATGCAAATCCTGCAGGAGCCCTTACCAGTGTCCCAGGAGTCCTACATACAGAATCCACCGCCGAAGGACTGGGTGGAGGTGAAGAAAACGAAGCCAAAGGTGAAGCCGATGGGGCGTGCGGCAGGAAGGGCTAAGGCGATGAGCAGCGGACAGAAGGATGCAGCTGCGGCCTTGAAAGTTTTAGGATTCTTGCCGAAGGATTTGCAGAACAGAGCCCAAACGTTCCCTGAGGATTCTGTGAGTGTTTGTGTTGTTGTTTTTTGTTCTTTGTGTTGTTTTTTTTATTATTTTTGTTATTGTTATTATTTTTTTCTTTTTTTAGGTATAATAATAATAATAATAATAATAATAATAATAATAATAATAATAATGCTTATACGTGTGTGTGTGTGTGTGTGTGTGTGTGTGTGTGTGTGTGTGTGTGTGTGTGTGTGTGTGTGTGTGTGTGTGTGTGTGTGTTATTACTGGTTAGATCTAGTATTCTTCTGTTTTGTATTCCTGCTCCACCTCTTCCTCTTCCTCTTTTTCTTCCTCGTCGTTCTCTTGTTTTTCTTCTTCGTCTTCTTGTTCTTAATGTTGTTCTTCTTGTTCTTCTTGTTCTCCTCTACCACCACCACCACCACCACCAAGAGTAACACCAGACAGTAATCATAACCTCTCTCTCACCACCACCACCACCACCACCACCACCACCACCACCACCGTTGCAGCCCCTAAGACAGTTTCTGGCGGAGCAGGAGAGGCGGGTCAGTCACGTGGCCGCTACCTGTCGGTCCTTCCAGCCCAGCCTCGCGGACATTGTGGCAGGAAGTAGAGGTCCTCCCGCTGGCCTGCTGTCGATTAAACACCTCATATACGACAGGTGAGTTAGTGGGAGTTACCTGTGTGTATGGGGGTGAGGGGGGAAGGGGTACCTCTGTGTGTGGGGAAGGGGGGGTTACCTGTGTGTGTCGGGTTAGAATAGGAGGTAGAAAGGGTAATGATGGTGAAATGGGAAGGAAATAGTGAAAAAAAGTGATGATGGGAAGAAAATAGATAAATTAGGTAATAAACAATGTTAATTAATCAATAAGAGAGGTGAAAAGGTGACGATGGAGCGGAAACATGGATAAATGAACAAATAACATAAGTTAATTCACAAATATAAGAGATGATGAAAAGAGCAGTAACAGACACAAGGACACAAGCTTAAAATGTCAAGAAGTACCACAGAACATTATTATAAACCCAAATTTTTAATCCCCAATATAAACCAGGCGGGGACAGGAAGGGCTACGAGGCTAAATGAACAGTGGCCAGGAGATACAAGCTTAAAAATAAATAAAGATGCCACGAAAATAACCTTATATAACACCAATTGTTTATTAATTTATTTAGTTATTGTTTACATTTCTTCCCGCAGAGATAGGAGGGGATACGAGGCTAAATGAACAGTGGGCAGGAGATACAAGCCTAAAAAAAAAAAACAAATAAACAAAAATACCACGAAAATAGATTTATAACACCAATCATTTACTTCTTCCATGAATTTATGCATCTAATTATTTGTTTATCTATCTATTTACTTATCGCAGGTGCTTGTTTACACTTTTTTCACCCAGGGTAAACCAGCTCACTTTCTGTCCAGTATATAAAGCAGCCAGCACGTCTTGGACCATCACAATGCTTCAGCTGGCGGGACTGTGGAACGCTAAGACCAAGGCGATTCCCATACAAAAACTGGTCCATATGTTCTACCCGAAGATGACTGGCCTGGCTGCGGCGACGGTGAGAGAGAGAGAGAGAGAGAGAAAGAGAGAGAGAGAGAGAGAGTGTGGAAAGTTTTTGATACGTTTTGAGTGATACGAAAGTGTGAAAAAGAAAGAGAGAAATAAAAAAGCAGATAAATAGATGGATAGGTAAATACGTAGAGAGAGAGAGAGAGAGAGAGAGAGAGAGAGAGTTCTAAGCTACGGAAATTTTCAATAAAAGACTTCAGTACCAAAAAAAAAAAGGCAATGAAATAAAAAAAAAATAAGTAAAAACGAAATTAAAGTAAATGAAGGTGAAAAAAAGTTATTGTATTAACTATAGAATAAATAATTAGATAAATAAGAAGAAAAACGAGAGAAAGAAAACGAAATGATCTTATAGTGAATAGACTTACCACCACCGCCACGATCTTTACGTAATCCCTTAAAAAAAAAAAAAAAAAAAAAACGAAAAGAAAAAAAAAAGTTACCTTGCAGTAAACCAACTAAACAGCACCACCACCACCACCACCACCAATACCCTCAAAGAAAACCATAGAAAAGAAAGAAAACGGAACTTGTAACAGTGAAACGACCACCACCATCACCACTCACCTTCTCTTCCCTTGACCCTCCACCACACAGGTCACCACGAACACCACACACTTCATGGTAGTGCGTCACCCTCTGCAGCGCCTTCTGTCTTGCTACCTCGACAAGTTCCAGTACGCATCCAAAGAGTACTACTATCACTTATACGGAGAGAAGATCATTCAGAGGTACAGGGACTCACTCATCGGTCTCTCAGGTCACCAGGTAAAGAAAATGTGTTGTTTTTTAATCCTCCTATTGCTATTTCATACATCTTTTCTTAAGCATTAACTACTTAAACATTTTTCCTTGTTCTTCAGCCATATTCAAGCTAGAAACTGCAAAATCTAGGAATCTAATATTTTTTTTTCTTGTAGACGCCAATAGAGGTTTTACTCGTTGTTTTTAGTGTTGAGAATTGTTATTTTATTTCTTCTTCTTTATCTTCATCTTCTTCTTCACCACCTCCATCTCCTCCTCTCGCTGTTATACTCGTCTTTAGGTAACAAACACAGAGGCAAACAGCACACATGTACAAGTAGGTAGAATGTAATAGAATGTTAATGTAATATTGTGTATGTGTGCTGTGTGATGAATGTACGGGTGTATAGTGAAGACAGAATGAGATATGCAGGAGTTTGTGTTTGAAGGAGCAGAGCAGAGTGTGGGGTGTGAGAGAAAATGGGATGTGAGAGAAAACGGGATGTGAGAGAAAACGTGTATTTGTGCATGTATAGCAAGTGTGTGTTAAAGGCGTATTTGTGTATAGCTCCAAGCAGTATAGAAAATGTAAGTTTGCGCGGAGAGATAAAGTAAAGAGAGAATAAAAAATTAATTCTTTATTGTCGAGTCTACAAAACTAATTAACGTGTTTTAGTACAAATAATAAGTGTTTAAAGAGTTGCAGGGGATTGTAGGAAGAGAATGCGTAGTTGTGAAAGGGTTAAGGGGTTAGATTAGGTTATGTAGGATTGAATTCGGTTTAAAAGGGTTATATAAGACAACAGCTGTGTAAGGACAAGGATTTATTAGTGTTTGAGGGGTTAGGACAGAATTGATAGAGTTTTAAAGGGTTAGGTTTTGTAGGATTGGATTCCGTTTAAAAGAGTTGGGGACAGGTTTGGAGAGGGTTTTAAGGAGTTAGATAAATAAATAAGATCAATAATGGAAGTGAGTAATGAAATAAAATCAACCATAAAACTACCCTAACTGACTAAATGAATAAAATCTAAAAGTAAATAAATAACCAGTAATGAAACTACCTAACTAAATATACAAATCAATAAAATCAGCAGGTAAGTAAATGAAATCAATATTCCAACGACCCTTTTAACAATCCCCCTTCGTCGTCGCCTCCCTCAGATACAAGCTTACAAGAAGGAGGTGCGCTTGGGAAATACATTCAATTCACCGTACGAGTATAAACATCAACAAAAATAACAAAAACTCATCTCAATTCCCTTTAAATAACTTCCTTCCCTTCGTCACCGCCTTCTTCAGGTACAAATTTACAAGGAGGAGGTGCGCGCGGCGATGAGAAGAGCCGAGAACGAGGAGAATGGCGGTGATCTTGTCTCCCTCCCCGGTAACCCCTTCGCCACCCCACTTGGCCCTACCTTCCCTGAGTTTGTGGATCACGTGGCACAGACGAGCTATGATGACGAACACTGGAGGAGCTACGCCTCTCACTGCGTCCCCTGCACCCTCTCCTACGAGTTTGTGTTGAGGTGAGAGCGAAGGAGAGGCAGGGAGGGGAGGGCAAGAGATGGGGTTTATTGAGGAGAAAGAAAGAGTGTGTGTGTGTGTGTGTGTGTGTGTGTTCGAAGCTTCAGTTATAAAATTCAACTACTAATGCATTTTTTTTTTCTTCTTCCTCCATTCACTTCCACCTTTTTTCTTCTTTACCTTCCTCCAATTCCACCTCCTACCACCATCAACACTTTTCCTCCACCTCCTCCTCCTCCTTATCCTTCCCTACCACCACCATCACCACATCCTCTTCCACTCACACCCGCCTCCTTCTCCACGCAGGTTCGAATCTCTGACTGAGGAAAACAAATGGTTCCTCGAGTACCTGAACCGCAGCGGGGAGGTAGCGCCGCGATGGGACAATCCGAACCCTAGCGGGGACACGACGAAGCTCTCCTGTGAATACTACAACCAGCTCACCCTGAAGCAGATTGACGCCCTTATTGCCAAGTACAAGAAGGATCTATTGCTTTATGAATACGATGCGAAGGGTCATAGAAAATGTGCCAAAGATTATATAGAGGAAAATGAGGTTAGATCAGTCATCCCGTTAGTAAATGATGATAGAGAACTGAATGAAAATGGTGTTAGGTTAGATGATTTGAATGCTAACACGAAGCAGAATGAAAATGAAGATGTATTAGATGTTTGGGGTGTCTCTGCTAGTAATGCTGCCAGTGAGACACATAAGGCAAGTGAATATATCAAATTGTTAACTTAAATGAGGTTAATTAGGTTATATGCACTAAATAGTAAAGTATGTTTATTTTTTTACTCTCAGGAAGCTGTAAGAAGAGTTTCGTGTTTTTTTTTTATTTCGTTTTTTTTTTTTTTTTTAGGCTTGTATCCATTTTACTGTGCCTTATTTACGTTCTTTATAACCTTTTTTTTTTTATAATTTTTACTCTATCATTAATATTTCCTACAACTCCTTACTATCATCTCTACTATTTTTCATTATCCCTTTTATTCTACTATTTTATCTTTATTGCTGTTCTTCCTTGTCATTGTAATCAAAACTAAACGAAAGGTAAATTTTTTTTTTATCTTAAACTTACTAAATTATTACATTTCTTTTTGTCTTTGTGGTTGTAGTTGTGATGCGTGTGTAGTTTTTAAGAATGTACGTGCCTTAATTAAATATTGGGTCTTATTGGGTTATTTAAGGGGTTTAACATGGGAAAAGGGATTGTTTTATTTATTTATTTACATTTTTTTAAGTATTGCGGCATCTGTTTTGTTAATTTAGGGGTTTTTTTGGAGAATTTACGTGCCTTAATTAAATGTTTTCCTGTTTTTCAGTGGGGTCTTTAATGGGGAAGGATTGTTAATATTTTTTTTTTTAAGTATTAAGCCGTGTTTTGTTACTTTGGGTGTTTTTTGGCAGTTTTTGTTAATGTTTGGATAGTTTAATTTTTATTCTTTGTTATCAATAGGGAAAACGTACCAGGATTATTAAAATTACCTACTAATTTTAAGGCTGGGTAAAATCTCTCTCTCTCTCTCTCTCTCTCTCTCTCTCTCTCTCTCTCTCTCTCTCTCTCTCTCTCTCTCTCTCTCTCTCTCTCTCTCTCTCTCTCTCTCATGTTTTATATAATGGTAAGAATCGGCTGTGAAGTTACTAACCTAACCTAAACCTAACCTACAAATGAAAATGTTAAAGTTATTTCAACATTATAAAAAAAAATAATAAAAAAAAACGAAATATAAAAAGAAAAATATGTGAACACTTGTCTAAGCATCTCATCAACGTGGCCTTTGAAAATAAAATGTGAGTAAAAGTGTTTTAAGACTACAGAATAAAAAGTTGGCTATTCTGAAAATACCAATGGACTGAAATGAACGGTTCTGAAAATCGACATCTGAAAATATTGATGCACTGAAGCTGACAGTGTTTGAAATTTGAACTTAACGCTTTCACTGCTATAATTATCGTACATCGACACTCAAAGCACAGTAAAGAAAAACTATATTTGCATGGGTACAGAAAAGACGGAATAGATAGTAGCTAACACCCCCTTTTTCTAACCTACACTATTATATATTTAAGCTGTCGTGGGGAAGTGAAAAATGTAGACGATTGGGAAAATATTGAGTACCAGTGGAAAGGTTAACTAAAGATCATGCTGGTCTTTCTATAAAATATTTCTCTCGTGCTGTAGGGAAATTATGCACCAAAACATGACGTGAGTAAAGACATTCCTTGGTAGCTGCAGTGCGTGTGTTGGGAAGGCGAAGATAAGGGTCAGTGTGTGTGTGTGTGTGTGTGTGTGTGTGTGTGTGTCGTGGCTGAGTCATTCCCGCAGCTAAGTGTTCAGTGAAGTGTCAGGGGAATGAATGCTCGGGTCCTCAAGGCTGGTAATTGCTCATGAAAGTGTAGTGTTTTATAAATTGAAAATAGATTTACAGTGAATCTCTCTCTCTCTCTCTCTCTCTCTCTCTCTCTCTCTCTCTCTCTCTCTCTCTCTCTCTCTCTCTCTCTCTCTCTCTCTGAAAATAATGTGTTTTTGCAAGCTGGTGAGTGTTTAAAGGAATGTTCTTTATGAAAATCAATTGAAAGTGTTCATTTATGTTTATTTTTACTTATAGATGTAAGTGGTAGAGAAAAGCGTGTTTTATAAATGAAAAATAGTTTAAAAACTTATTTCTTGAAGTGAAAATGGTAGGAAATGTTGTTTTGAAGATGAAAGTAACTGGAAAAATGCGGTGCTTTGAAAATATTTAACTTCTTATGGAATTCGAATATCTTTAAAAATGTAGCACTTTAAAAATAAAACACTAGAGATAAAAAAAAAACATGTAATAGTTTTAAGGATGGAAACAACTGTAAAAATTTTCGTTTTTTTTTTTTTTTTTGTTTATTTCTTCTTTTACTTTTTATTATTTTTATTTCATGGACGTATTTAACTGAACGGCAATAACAGCAACATTAATAATAAAACTAATGAAAAAGCATACGAGCCTTCAGTAGTTATAGTGAAGTTGACAAAATATGGGATGTTTTTGTTGTACTATATTCAAGAAATGGTGGTCTAATAAACAAATGCACGTGAAGAAAACGGAAACTCGCGTGGCAGAAAATAATTGAGTTGGGGGTAAACTTTTTTGCACTGCTCGTTTTCTTTGTAATTCAAACCTCGATAAATTGTTGGTTTTATTGCAGTCTTGTGATTATGGTTGCTTTTTTTATGGTGTGTTTTCTTAGTTTTCTTGATTTCTTTTGTATTTCAGTGTGTGTGTGTGTGTGTGTGTGTGTGTGTGTGTGTTTCTTTTGTTGGATTGGTTTGAGTATTTCACTTTTTTTCGCCTTTGTGTTCTTCTAGTCATATTTTTTGATAGTTTTATTGATTTTTAGGTGTTATTTTTTATACAGCTTTTTTCATTTTTCATTTGTTTCGTTTTTTACCGTTTTATGCACTGTTCACTTTTTATTCAATATTTTTCGTTTATATTTTCATTTTCATTCCCATTTCTTACATTTTTCATTAATATTTTCACATGCGATTTTAAGAAGATCACCATATTATCATCATTATTGTTGCTATTATCATTTTACTTATTTATTTATTTTTTTATGATGCACAAAAACAGGTAAAAGAAAATGAAACACTTATTTGAGTCACAACGTGCTGGTTATGGGTTCCAATATATATATACTTAATCACCCTTCTATCTCATTCCTCCCTGCAACCTCTCATTGAAAAGGGGAAGGAGGCAGCACTTATTTTGTCTCATTTAGCTAACTTTTCCCCTTTACTTCAAACTTTAACACTTTCACTGTGATGTGCAACTATTTACACTACGAAAAACAAGGCATACAAGCTTTATAAACACTTAGAATGAAAGATGATGACAATGAATAGATTTTGCAATGTCTAACGAGGTGAAATATTCCATAGTGGTTAGTGATTAGATGTAAGTGTACTAAATAGCAGTGAATGAGTTAATGAAGCAATACCCACGAAAGTCAGCACAGGTGAAAGCTTGCTGGGGTGGTAAGCTGAGATGCAAAGCTGAGGTGAACGTTGAAATCTGAGGAACAACGTGAATTTGGCAACCTGGCAGTGAGAAGAAAAGGTGTATGTTGATAGATGGAGATGGAGTCATAATAAGCAGCGTGCAAGCAGAGAAGCGCAATTGTGAAAGCTTTTTTGCATTGAGGTTTTGTATGCTTCAGCTGGCGTCACCCGTCGCTGATACACGGTGAGCCAAAAGTCAATACCACATTTTAAACGTTTATTGTGAGAAAACAAAGTAAAACACAATAAAAAGATTTCCGCAATAAAAGGTATATATGTAATGCATTTTTTTTTTTTTTTAGCCTATTTAAAAAATCACATCATGAAGACGGTGGTCATTACAGCCATTACAGCCATTACACCCATGCATTGTTCAAGGCGAGTTCTGAAGACTTGCATCACGTTCTCGGTCGTTTCCCGGGGAAGAGCAGCAATTTCTGGGCGAATTGCGTCCTTGAGGACTTCTGGACTTTGAGGTCGATTGACGTAAACGTCGGATCTTAGATAACCCCACAAAAAGAAATCGCACGGAGCTAAACCTGGCGAACACACTGGCCGCCCAACATCGCCATGACGAGAGAGCAGCTTCTCTGGAAACAAATACCCTCAAAAGTTGCATGGATCCGTGCGCTGTATGGCCGCAGCGTGTTGGCGACTGAAAACCGCTTAAACGCATAACATGGGCTGCGCTACCAGAGCATTACGTGCGTTATTGTACTTTGTTCTATCACAAGAAACGTTTAAAATGTGGTAGTGACTTCTAGTTCACCCTGTATAAGGCGAAGACAATGAACAGAATTGTATTTACGTGCATAGGCTGCTAATAACTTATTTTTTTTTTAACAAAACATTGCGTTTTATCAAATTGTAATTTACTCAATGAAAATGCTGATATTATTTCAATAAAATCCAAAATTCTGTATACTAGATTCTTTGTTTGCATTGAAATAAGCAGGAAATATCTTTTTCTCCTCTGCGTAACCCTGAATTAAAGGCCACACGTGGAGCGGCCCGGGTCACGCTGCAGCCACGGCAATGATGCAAGTGTGGTGGCTGGCGGCGCCCCTCCGTGCTTCCCTGGCCCTGGCCCCGGCACTGCTACACCATGGCACCTGCTGGCACTCTACTCCTCGTGCCCTCAGCACGTGTGGGCTCCTGCTGGGCAAGGCGAGACGTGAGTGTTGGTTTGTTGTGCTGATTTATTTATTTATTTATTATTTTTTTCAGTGGTGGTGATCTAGTAGTAGTTGTAGTAGTGCATACCGTCTCAAGTAAATGATTGTATATGCTTTTCATCGCATATTGTGTTATATTTCTTTATTTCTGAAGTATTAGTGATCAGAAGTGTGTGATGAGACGTGCCTTCCCTCACCCCTTCGTCACGGTGGTGGTGGTGGTGGTGGATCAGCACTGTCACGGGGCTGGACAGGCCGTGAGCTGCCTTGAGGCCCTTCACCTAGGCCATCCCTCCTTCTCCTTTTTTTTTTTTTTTTTTTTGTGGCACTACCATGATGGCGTGATAGTAAAAAAAAAAAAAAAAAATATATATATATATATATATATATATATATATATATATATATATATATATATATATATATATATATATATATATATATATATGGAGAGATCATGTGTAGCTTTCCATTGATTCAATTATCCGTCAAATAAATACCTGGAAGAGGAGGAAGCAATGATTTGTACTTGTTGGTGGAGAGGTGTCAGTTTAATCCTCAGTCTCTGCCCTACAGGAGCTGCAGCACGCAAAACTCCACAACAGTCTGGCCACCTGCAGCAGCTGGTCCAGGCTGACACACACTACGTGGAGAGTGAGTCACTGATTCTTTGTGTCTGAATTGTAGTTTTAAGGACATTGATTATTTTGTTTTTGTCACTGATTTAAATTTTGGTTCAGTTGTTGAGCTTCTGTGCTTTGTGATCTCTTGCTTCCTTCGTTACCTAAGAGGCGCTGGAGAGTGAGTCGTTTGGATTCTTTGTGTGTGTAGTCTGAATGTGTTGTAGTTTTAAGGACACATTACTTTTTTTTTGTCGCTGATACAAGTTTGGTTGAGTTGTGCCTCTGTGTTGTGCATTTTTTTGCCTCCTTTATTGTTTAAAAGCCACTGATGGATTCAAGGGAAAGCAATTAGTTTTATACACTTAATACTGTTTATATTTGTCTACAACTTGTTTCTGATTCAAGTTTGGTTCCATTGTGCTTCTGTGTTGCGGGGTCTTTTGCGTCCTTCATTATTCAAGAGGCATGTGTGGGGTTTTTACAGTTCACTTCATGCTGTTTACTTGTATTTCTAACTTGTGTGATTGTGCACCACATCTGACAGTTATACACAGTCACAGAGTTACATAATACTGGCTTTGTCTTTCTTCAGATTACTTACATACTAATCTATTCTAATTGCACTAACTATTTATTTATTTAACTTTTATTCAGATTTTGTATTCTTTCCATAATTATTATTATTTTTTTCTTTACAGAGCAGAAGAAAGAAATCCTTCGAATATTCCCACAAGTGAAGGCAACTTTGAAGAATATGTTCTATAACTTGTCCACAAACCTTAATGAAAACTACAGGTAATGTGACTCACAGCCTGTAGTGTTTGGCCTTTGTTACCCTGTGTGCAGTGTCTATCTGTATATCAAAAAAGCAGAAATCCAGAACATGACCAAGCTTTGCCTCTCCAACCAACAGATGCGAGGAGAAGACATCAGCAATGGGGAGAATCAGTCACCAGCTTGTGTTCCAATGTACATTCACCATCACCTGGCCCAGACACCTCACCTTCACTGGCTATGGGTTCAACAAGAAAAGTGCTGAGACAAGCGCTGCATTAAAAGCTGCCGAGATGCTGTACCGAGGTGAGTGGGTGTTGGAGAGGTGTTGAGATGTGTTTGGTTGCCTGGGGTGTTGCATAATGGGTGTTGAGGTGTGCTGGTCTTGTGGATCTCCATACTATACCCCACTCCCAAGAAAAGCTAAGATTAAATAGAAAAATAAGTAAATAACATAATATATGCATATATCAAGGCTGTCTGGGGATGATAGGGGGAAATAGGTAGGTGTGTTTCTTACAGGGACTGCCGCGTGTAGGCCTGATGGCTTCCTGCAGCTTCCCTTATGTTCTTATGTCTCCCCAGAAAGGCAGGTAGGTAAAACAAGGGACATAACTTTCACATGCACATTCACTCTCTCACTCACTCACTCACTCACTCACTCACTCACTCACTCACTCACTCACTCCTCTCTCTCTCAGCCCCTTATCCCCCCACTGGATAAGAGAAAGTACTCCCACCCACACTAACAATTAATGATCTGTTTACTGCAGAGAACTACCTGACGGAGAACGGCTACCCAGTGACAGTATCCATGGAGGAGCGACACCAGCGCCTGCAGGAGTGGAACCTTCCCCCGACCATCACCATCCCTAGCCACACACTGCAGGAGGGACGCACTCTGCTCCAGCACTATCAACAGGTAATGGCTCTCTCTGCCTCTCTCTGCCTGCGGTGGGGTGCTGTGACTGGTGTTGTGTTGTTGGTTTTGGTTTGGGGGCATTAAAAGAATATGTTGTCTGCTTAGAAATGTAAAAGAAACATGATTTGTATATTTAGGAATGTGAAAAAACATGATTTGTCTTTTTAGATATGAAAAAAATATGATTTGTCTGCTTAGAAATATGAAAAATATGATTTCTCTACTTAGAAATGTAAAAAAAACATGATTTGTCCACTTGGAAATGTAAAAACAGTAAAACAACATTCTGACACAAGAGAGGACAACTTTTTAAATGATTCCTCCCCAGGTCCTCCTCCTCTTTGGTCTTCTCTTCACCTCCTCCTCCTCCTCCTCCTCCTCCAACTTGTCCTTCTTGTTTTCCTCATCTCCCTTACTTTCTTCCTTGCTGGACACACACAAAACTAATATTATTTTTCTGTGTCAGGAGGTGCAGCCGTTGATGGAGCAGGTGCGTGCTGCTGTGTCACCACCGCTGCCTGGCGTGGTGCTGGATGAGGGGGACGAGGAGGGGCCACTTGGCATGCTGGAGGATGAAGGTGAGTGAGGTGTAAGTAAAGTCAGTAAGGTTTCAAGGCATTTCAATTCAGCATAATCTTTTTTGGCTTGACTTTTGGGCCTGTTACCTATTACACTGAAAAAAAAAAAGGGTCAGAATTGTGTTTCATGTTTAACAAGGAAGCTGAGTAAATTGAAGCTCTGCCTAATGGTGGTTTAAGATGTGTAAGCTGAACTCTACCTGGTGTCTGGTGTTAGATGAAAAAGATGAGTAAATTAGAATTCTGTCTGATGCTGAGTGAGGAAAATGAGTAAATTAGAACTGTGATGCTAAATGAGGAAGATGAATTAAGCTAAACTGTCTGATACTGGATTGGATGAAGGTGAGTGAGCCTAACTGTGATGCTGGATTAAAGTGAGTAAACTGGAACTCTATCTAGTGCTGCATTAAGATGAACTAAGATGATAACAATAAATCTGGGATGAAAATTGATATCCATTGTCTTATTCATATTTGCCAGCCAGGAAATTGAGTCATGTTTATCTTCTTGCCATGAAAGTTATTGGCAAGAGTCTTATTTCTCGATGCCAGCCATGAAAATATATGTCTTCTTTCTTCAAGGATATAAATTAATAACCACTGTCTTATTTATTCTTGCAAGCCAGGATATTGCTAGTGAATGTCATATTTACTGTTTCCAGCCTCTTTAACTTTGTCACTCCTGTACTTCCTGTTTCCTTTAAGGTCTCAAGACACTTATCCTTCAGTTTTGAATAACATGACCTTTCTTTTGGGACAGGCATCTCAGGGGACCTTTTTTTGCTCCTTTTGTTGCCCTTGGCCAGTACCCCCTATGTAAAAAGGAATCATATTAGCTAAGGATAAATAAAAACAACAATGATGACAATAACAACACAGTCCTTTCTTCTAACAGACATAGGAGAGGGAGGCACAGAGTTTGAGAAGAACCCCCACAACCTGCTGACAGGCCACAGACTCAGCAGGCAGCAGGAGGATGCAGAATACCGCAGCAGGTTCTTATATTCCCTCCTGCAGAAGAGATGCCCCCGCCCAGCTGCCCAATCAGAGGAACACCCACACCTCCCCATGCTGCGCTACAGGTAAACTCTGGAACTTCCTTTTACTCTGCAATGAACTCTCACAGGTAAACTCTTTGATTCCCTGTAACCCTGAAACTCCCTCAGGTAAACTCTGCTGCAGATAAACTCTAGAACTCTCACAGGTAAAATCAGGAATGAAAAATATATCCATTGTCTTATTCATATTTGCTAGCCAGGAAACTGATAGTCATGTTTTATCTTCTCTATCCATGAACATTATTGTTAAGTGTCTTAATTCTCAATGCCAGCTGTGAATATGTGTTCTTTTCTTTCGTCAGGCACATAAATTAATAACTACTGTCTTTTAATTCTTGCCAGCCAGGATATTGCTAGTGACTGTCATATTTAATGTTTCAACCCATGAAGATTATTGGCAAATTTCTTATTTCATTATGCCAGCCTTGAAAACCTGTGCTCTGTATATATTTTTTCTTTTACTTTATATATAAGAGAGTCACTGGCCTAGGGAAACAAAAGAGGAGGAAAGAAAAATCCCATTGAGGTGCCAGTCCCAAAAGAAATGTCAAGAGAATCATAAAAAATTGAAGGATAAGTGTCTTGCCTTACCAGCTGTGAAGACTTCTGTTCTCTTCTCTTCCCAGGGACGACGTGCTCACCGCCCTGCAGGAAAAACAGGTGCTGGTGATCTCAGGTGACACTGGCTGTGGCAAGAGTACGCAGGTGAGTTGGGGGTGCCGGGTAGCCGAATGTTGTGGTTCCAAGCTTAAATGCTTAAATGGTATATAACGATTTCTGTGTCATTAAAAAAAGTGGATTGGACAGCAGTTTCGTAGCACCAGTAGACTAATGGTGACAATTTCAGAGCGCCATTAATGACAACAAGCTTCCCTCAGGTGCCACAGATGATCCTGGACCAGTGGGTGCAGGAGGGCCGAGGGGCAGACTGCAACATTCTCGTCACGCAGCCCAGGAGGATCTCAGCCATCTCCCTAGCCAAGCGTGTGGCTGGGGAGCGTGGCGAGGCGGTGGGTGTGGCTGCGGTTGACTGGTGTTGTGGTTGTGGTGGTGGTTGTGTTATGGTTGTTGGGGAAGATCAGATCAGGTGTTTGCAGTGCTACCTCTTTTGTTTCTCTCAAATATCACTTAATTTTTCCTGTGCTTTTTCTCTCCTTTCCTCCAAAATTTGCATTATTTCTTTAGTAGTTTCAATGTTTCTGTCCATAAGAGCTTGCCAGTTACCCGCTCTGCCATTTAAAAGTTGCTGTGAGTTATTGGTGAAGAAAATTGTGATGGTGCTTGATTTTAAAGGAGAGGTGTAAGTGTTTTTGTAGTTTGATTTTTCTTAGTATTTTTTTCATGTGTGTTTTTGTTAGGGAAGAAAATGTGCTAGGTTTTTTTTTTTTTATTGTAAGGTGGAAGGTAAAAAAATTGATCTGATCTCTCTCTCTTGCTTCTCTAAAATGTCACTTAATTTTCTTGCACTTTTCTCTTTATTTTTTTGTTGTGTTAATGTTGCCAGTGTCAAAAAAAGACCTCAGTGATAACACAGTCTTTAATTTTTACACAGTCTTTATAATTTGTGCTGTGCTAATTTCCCCTGGTGCTGTTTTCCTCCCCTGGTGCTGTGGTAATTTCCTCAGGTGTTCCGCAGATTGGTGAGAGTGTTGGGTACCACGTGCGTCTTGAGTTCCGTCCGGTACGTGGGAGTGGTGGCGTGATGTTCTGCACCACGGGGATGCTGCTGCAGGGCCTCCACACCAACCCCCAGCTGGCCGGCGTGTCGCATGTCATTGTGGACGAGGTGCACGAGAGATCCGTACAAACTGACATCCTGCTTATCCTCCTGCGGCGCCTCCTTCAGCAGCACCCCAGCTTGAGAGTGGTGCTCATGAGTGCCTCCCTCAGCACACACCAGCTCCTACAGTACTTCAAGGCGGATGAGGCAGCGCTTATCACAGTCCCTGGCACTCTGTATCCACTCACGCGGCACTATCTCCCCTCGGCACTTCAGGTCCTTGGCATAAAACCACAGCACCACAGCCTGGCTGCCCTCAGTGAGCCAGACAGCTATCCATCAGTAAATGTGGATCTGGTGGTGGATGTTCTGCGTGCCATTGACAAGTCGCGGCCGCCCGGTGCTGTCCTGTGCTTCCTCCCAGGCTGGCAGGACATCTCACTGGTGCTGAATAGGCTGTTGAAGGACGCTAGGCTGCAGGAGAGGCTGTGTGTCTTGCCCCTGCACTCCCGCCTCCCCACGCATGACCAGGAGGCGATCTTTGAGCCACCCCCTGCAGGACAGAGGAAGGTGGTGCTTGCTACCAACCTGGCAGAGACAAGCTTGACTGTGGCAGATGTGGTGTATGTGGTGGACACTGGATTTCATAAGGAGCACAGGTGAGGCGGGTGATTGCTGGTGTGTGGTGGATTGGTGGTGTCTGGTGGATTGGTTGTCAGTTTGTTTCCTTCCCTGTTCGACTTCATGACTGTTCTTTTATCTCTTGGTATAATGTTATTTTTCTCTTATCAGTTTCTCCCTTATAATTCAACACTGTTCTCTCACTTCACCTCTAAAGTTGTAAATAAGTGTTAATTCTGTACTCACTCAAGTAAAGTGTTAAGTTAGCCGTCAATAGCAAAATACAAAAGCCTTAATATTTATTTTGTCGGATAGTACATTGGTTGTAGGTCAGATGCGTCATGTGCCAAGTACCCGACTGTAATCTTTTGTACATGAAGACAGCAAAAACTCCTTTTCATCAAAATCACAACACTTCAATATAACTGTCCACTTTGCTTCCCTTCACCAAGCATAGCCACTTTGGTTCCCTCCAGCAAACCTACCTGTCCTACTTCCCCCACTCAGGTACAACAGTAAAACAACTTCTGTTCTTCCCCAACTGAACAAAAAAAAAATCATACCTTCTCTTAGTAATACCAATTAACAAACCTACCTTACTTCCCTTCACTAAACCAGCCCCTTCTTGCCTCCTCTCAGATACAACAACTTAATAGACCTCAACATGATGGGAAACTTAAATTTTTTCCCAAAACAGAACAAAAACCAAAAAAAATCATAGAATCTCTCAGCCAGGACAGTAACACACACATCAACAAAACCTACTTACTTCCCTTTAAACCCTCCCTCTTTGTCTCCTCCCAGGTACAACAGCAGAACAGACCTCAACGTACTAGGAAACCACTGGATCTCCCGCGCCAACAGCCAGCAGAGGGCGGGGCGGGCAGGCAGGGTGCAGCCGGGGGAGGTGTTCCATCTCTACTCTGCCGAGGTGCACCAAGCCATGAGTGACTTCCCTGTGCCCGAGATTATGAGGATTCCACTTGAGCATGTTATTCTTCAGTGCAAGGTGAGGTGATGGGGAGGGAGAGGGAGAGGGAGAGGGATTGTTAGATAAGGTGTCATGTTATTTAATGGAATTTTGAGAGAGAGAGAGAGAGAGAGAGAGTTTACATCATTTCTTCATGATTCCTATGCACTTCTTTATTGTTTTATTTCATTATTTACTTTCTCTCATCAATTTCCTTCATTCCTCTTACCTCTTCACCCTATCAATTTCCTTTACCCCTTCCTTATTCACCCTTTACATCTATCCCTCACCCTTTTAACTATTACCCTCATCACTTACCCTTCTCTCACCCATTCCCCCTCACCTTAGGCACACTGTGGCGAGGAAAGCATTCGCAGTTTTTTGGCCGAGGGAATGAGTGTGCCATCGCGTCGCCTGGTCACCACCGCCATTGCCACTCTGGAGAGGCTGGGCATGCTGGTTCAAGATGACGACAGCGACACAGAGCACCTCACAGCACTGGGCAGGAGGGTTACCCATTTTTCAACACCACCACACTTCTCTAAGGCCCTGGTGTTGGCATCTGTGTTTAGGTGTGTTGTTGAGGTGGTGTAGGGTGGTGGTTGAAGTGTGGTGGTGACGGGAGAGGTGATGGTTTTAGTGGAGGTATTGAGGGGAGGGAAGAGGTGGTGGTAGTGAGGGGGAGATAGCGATTGTGATAGGGGAGAAGGGAGAGGATGGGGAGAGAAGAAGAGTGGAGGGAATGGAGAGATAAAGGGAAATGAAGGGAGGAGGGAATAGAGAGAGATGAGGGAAATGAAGAGGAGGAGATGAAGGGAGGAAGGAATGGGGAGAGAGAGAGAGAGAGAGATGGAGGGAAACAGATGTAAAGAAAATGGTATTCTGGCTGTAGTTCAGAGGGAGATGGGGAGTATATTAGAAAATGGAGAAACTGTGATAGAAAATGGAAAAGTACAGATATTTGTAAGGATGAAATTTAAGAATAGAGACAAAAAAGATGTATATATAACTATTAAATTTTCCTTTTACCAACACTTAACTTTCATAAAACTAGTAAATTTTCTTTCAGCAACTCTCAACATTCACAATACTAGTACTTTTCTCTCCTAAACATTAATAAGAACTAGTAATTTCCCTCCAGCAACACTTAAACATTCAAATTTTTCCACTTCCTTAACTGAACCTAACATTCTTAAAACTAGTAATTTTCCTAATCCTTCTTATTCATAAAGACTATTAATTTCCTTCCAACAACATTTAATATTCCAATTTTTTTTCCATTTTCTCTCCAACAAGACTTAACATTAAAATTTTTCCCATTTTCCCTCCAGCAATAAACATTACAATTTTTTCCATTTTCCCTCCAATAACCCTAAACATTCCAATCTTTTCTACTTTTCCAGGTGTGTTGACCCAGTCCTGTCCATCTCGGCAGTGTTAACCGGAGGTCGTGGCATTTTCCTGAGCAGCATTGACCTTCGCACCAAGACAAGAGAGGTTAAGGTGGAGGCTGACCCGACCAGCGACCTCTTGGCAACGTACAACCTGCAGAAGGAGTGGCGTTTGTATGATAATTATGCTGATAAACTTGACTTCTGCAATGACAAGAATCTCAGTTATAGATATGTCAAGTTTAGTGAGGGTGAGTTACAAGGGAGTAGGTTTTTATTGTTTTATCAAGTGGTGTGGTTGTGTTCTGTCCACCTCCCTAATGCAAGAGTTAACCAGTATTCTCAATCTTTCACCACTGTTCTGCAACCTCCCTAATACAAGAGTTAAGCAGTATTTTCAGTCTTTCACCACTATTCTGTCCACCTCCCTAATGCAAGAGTTAACCAGTATTCTCAATCTTTCACCACTATTCTGTCCACCTCCTTAATGCAAGAGTTAATCAGTATTCTCAGTCTTACCATTATTCTGTCCACCTCCCTAATGCAAGAGTTAACCAGTATTCTCAATCTTTCACCACTGTTCTGTCCACCCTCCTAATGCAAGAGGTTAGCAATATTCTCAATCTTTCACCACTATTCTGTCCACCTCCCTAATGCAAGAGTTAACCAGTATTCTCAGTCTTTCATCCCTTTTGCTGATAAACTCCAGAACTCCCCACCTGCTCTGGTATTACCTCTACCTAAGATTTACAGTTTCAAGAGGGACGTTTCAAGACACTTATCCTTAAATTTTCGACAAGGTATTAACTGCCAAGATCTTTCAAATCTGCTACCCATTTCATAGCTGCTCTCTATACCTTTATCTTTTTCAACAGGAGTATACCATTCCTATCTCACCCTTGTCACTTTCTCAATCTTTCCAACATGTGTATACCATCCCCTGTCTTGCCCTTGTCACCTTCTCTATCTTGCTAACATGTACACCATTCCTCCTCACCCCATCACCCGTCACCCGCACAGGCATCAAACATCTGTATGGAAGCCACCTACGCGAGGCAAGACTTCTTAACTTTGAGGATGTGCACTCCGAGTTCTCTTCCTGGAATGCAAACAGAGAGAACGGGCAGTTAGTGCTAGGTGTGCTGGCGGCCGGCGTGGCGAGGCTCCTGCACTACCAGAGGGGGTCCTACACCAAGGGTATCCTCAATGCAGACTCCATCGCTATCAAATCTGAGTAAGTGCTATGTGTGTGTGTTTGTCTGTGTGTGTGTGTTTGGGTGGGGAGGTTTCGGTGTTTGTGTGTGTCTTAGTGAGTGCTGTTTATGTGTGTGTGTGTGTGTGTGTGGGGGTTATTTCATATGATTTAGAAAAATGCTCCTTTTCTCTCAGGAATGATGAGAACACTGACACCAGCAGGACGTGTGTGCTGGGTTAGGTTAGGTTAGGTTAGGTTAGGTCAAGTTAGGTTAGGATAAGTTAGGTTTGGTTAAGTTAGGTAAGGTTAAGTCAGGATAGGTTAGCGTAGGTTAGGTTGGGGTTAGGTTAGGCATCACATGATAAAGAAAACCCTAATTTTCTCCCGCAGGAAAGGTGAACACATTGACACCACCAGTGACTGTGTGCTCCACCAGCCCCCCCAGCACCCCTCAGCACTGCCTCCCCACCTGCTGTGTCTCCACCTCAGCAGGGACGGGGTCAGCAGGAGGACCGTTGCGCGTGACCTATCCTTGCTGCAGCCCCTCACAGTGGCCCTCTTCACTGGGCGCCAGCTGGTGGGTCACAGGTCACCGCACGGGTCACTCTGTGTCAGCGTGGATGGCCTGGAGAAGAGGTCATTTCAGGTGGATGAGAGGTCAGGCTTGAAATATCTAGCTTTTGTTGTCACCTTTTTTTCTTCTTTTTTTTTTTTATCATTATTATTATTATTATTATTATTATTATTATTATTATTATTATTATTATTATTATTATTATTATTATTATTATTATTATTACTACCTTTGTTATCACTATTTTTTATTACCTTTGTTATTATTTTTTTTTTACTTTTATAATAATTTTTTTGTCTATATCACCTTTGTTATTACTTTTCACTTTATTATCATTGTTTTCTCTACATTAGCTTTGTTATCAGTTTTTCCACTTTTATTATTCTTGTGTCACCTTTTTTTTTATCACCTCATTTATTTATTATGATTTTTCACTTACTATGACTTTTTTACATCCATATCGACTTTATTACCACTTCTTACATCAGTACCACCTTTGTAATCCTTTTTCTGTACCTACATTACCTCTGCTGTAACCCTCACATCACCTCAATAATTAGCAATACCTATGATTCTATAGCATATCTTACAACAAAACCCCTATCATTTCTTTCCAGGACAGGGCAGTTTCTCCTGGAGCTGCGAGAGGCAATGGATGAGGTGATAGAGTACCTCGTTGAGACGCGTGGCATGCATGCAACACCCCCTCTGGCTGACACCTTCTGTGATGACCTAGTGATGTTTGTTAGCAAGCTGGTGGGGTCACAGGGCCAAGAGCAGAGGGTAAGGAGGTTAAGAGGAGAGGAGGAGGGTTTTTAAATGTTTGTTGTGTAGTAGGTGGGATTGTAGTAGAAGTTAGAGCAATGATGTTTGTATACTTATAAAAATTTGGGAGTAAGACATGGATACCTAAAGAAATATTGCAGTTGGATGAGAGATATTGAAACCAGTCCACTTGTTTGTATAGTAAGTGGGAATTGTAGTGGAAGTTAAGATCAGTTATGCTTGTGTACATAGGGAAATTTGGGAATGCTAAGGGATGCATGATGAAAGGAAATTGTAATATTGAAACTAGTCCTATGTGTTATAACTGGGAATTATATTGGAAGACAAGATAAGACTAGTAATCCTGTATCCATGTAAATATTTGGAATAATGGATGGATAATTAGAGTTATACAGAAAGACAAGGGGCAACATAGGAGTAAAATTCAATACAACACAAGAATAGAGATTAGAATCATAAAATTGGAACGTTTTATTGATGTTGAGATTTAAGAAGAAAGGATAGATTATTAAATGTCAAAGAAATACTGCAATAGAAACGAGTGAAATATAAGTGCAAATCTCAATATAGTACAGCAGTAGAGATAAATCAGAAAGTTTTTGATATTGAAATTGAAGACGAAAGGATAGAGACCTAAATATACAGAGAAAAGGAGAACTATGAGTAAATATTAGCTCAGTACAGCAGTAGAGATGAAAATAATCCAATGAACAAGCGTTTAATATTAAAATCTGGGAGGAAGAGATAGAGAAAATGATTGGGTTATGCTAGTCACCATACCATGAGTCTATGTTCTGTTCCTGGTGAGAGAAATTATCTATCCATGTACCAGCCTTGTAATCCCTCACTGCAGATAGATAGATTAATAGATAGATAGATAAATTTCTCCATATGAACAGGATACAATTGTTACAGGATGAAACAACTGGATGGAGATAAGTAAATGTCATTGTCACAGGAAATGAAAGCTTAGTGAGAGAAATGGTTGATTTTAATACACAAAATTTGTTCACATGAGGAACTGTTACTGTGATACAAGTTAATTAATTTATGTTGTTTAGTTTGATGATTTTTATGTTTATACAGCACATAATTCCATTGTTTAATTATGATGTATGTGTGTTTGTTTGTCAAGCTGTATTCTCTGTCTCCTACATAAAACAGTACCTTTGATTTTGTTACAGGAAAGTAATACATATTTTAGTGCTTCGCTGTGCTGATAAATGACTTTGTAAATATGTGTAAATAATTGTATACATCCAAGAATATGAAGTTTTTAATAATGAACATTTAATCTGACAAGCTTCTTTTGTTTAGTGGATGAGAGAACGCTTTATCCATCCTTATCTGAACCCAAGAAAGGTTAGGAATTGTTTTATTTTCAAGGATGTTTTTTCTAGTCTTTTTTAATCAACTTTTTTTTTTATTCTGTTATTTTTAAGGGTTTTCAGTTTTTTTTATTTTTATTTTTTTTCTATTTTTTTTTATTTTCAAATGTGTTCAATTTTTTTCTAGTTTTGTAAAATCTTATTTTTTTCAAGAATTTTTTTTCAGGGGATGTTTTTTTTTTTCACTTTTTAAAGGTGTGCTTTTTAATTTATTTTCAAGGATTTTTTTCAAGAAGGTATTTTTATTTTCAAGTATTTTTTCTTATTTTCTTCAAGTGAATTTCACCATATTTATTTGTTTATTTATTTATTTATTTATTTATTTATATTCTGGGATTGGCAGGATGCAGGTGAGAGGTATGGGGGTTGTGGTCATCAAACTTGTACATTGTAAGAACGACAGACAGGCAGACTGACAGACAGAGACAAACAGAAAGAGAGACAGACAGGCAAAGAGACAAGTAAACAGATAGACAAACACAGACCAAAAGAGACAAATAAACACACACACACACACACACACACACACACACACACACACTGAAGACTCGCCCCTTCCTCCATCACACGAGTTTAAGAAGTCACGCAGTCAGAACCAAACATAAACAAACCAAGCACATTCTTCTCCCTCTCTCTCTCTCTCTCTCTGCCTCTCCCTCTGTGTTTCTACGAGGGATCATTTGATTGCCGAATAAGGTGCGTGTAGGAGCTTCTCTTCCTGCCTCTCCACGCCTCACCTGTCTACTTATAGCTCACCTGTCTCCCCTCGCTACCCTCCACATCCCCGCGCCATCTTGTCCTCTTGTGTCCCCTCTCTACTACTTCTACTACTGCTGTTGTTGCTGCTGACAAAATAAAAAGGTTTAACTATTTCAGTGTAGAAAGTTCAACAGGCTGTAGAGAAAGCTATGGGTGTGTTCAAGTGTTTTGTTGATCGTAGTTTAACAAGATCCAAAGAAAATTTAAGGAGTTTCCGAGTGTTTTTCATGGTTATAGAGAAAGCTACTGGTGTTTTTGAGTGCTCCCTTAATTATTATCGATAGTTTAACACATATTTCTGCAGTGACAATTGGAAAAGCACTCACGAAAACCCGAGTACCGTTTTCCGTAGTCATTTTCAAACTGGTGATGAGAGAAGAGTTTGTCAGGATGCTGGCTCTGTGTGTCTGCTAAGGAGGCTTTTACTCTGGTATGGGTCGCCTTTTGTTACCACTGAGATCACTGTAATAAATTATCTGGATGGACATGAAGAAAAACAAGAATATGAGGTTAATTTAGACTTTGCTAAGCTACAGAATTATTATTGTTTTTTTTTTTTTTAAGAGATTAGTATGAATAATATGTCTTTGAAAATATGATTGTGGGAAGGATTTGGTTGGAATAAAAGGGTTAAAATGACAGGAGAGAGCTTCGTACCGACAAAATAGTGGTAGTAGTAGTAGTAGTAGTAATGGTGGTGGTGGTGGTGGTGGTGGTGGTAGTAGTAGTAATGGTTATGGTGTTTACAGTAATAGTTGTTGTAGTGTGTGTGTGTGTGTGTGTGTGTGTGTGTGCTTATGTGCGTGCGTGCGTGCGTCCGTGCAGGTTATTGGGTATATTGTTTTGAACCTGATCCACATATTTAAATCTGCTTTGTCTCGTAAACACACACACACACACACACACACACACACACACACACACACACACACACACACACCTTTTGTATCTTTTGAACGCGGAAGATCACATGACGAGAACAAACAGCAGCAGACTTGCTGGTCCCTACAAAGCCGTTTGAGATGGTTGAAGTAATATTACCGGGAATTCAGGAGGAGGAGGAGGAGGAGGAGGAGGAGGAGGAGGAAAAGAAGAAGAGGGAGAAAATAAACAAAAGAAAAGGAGGAGGAGGAGGAGGTGAAGAAGAGAAGCAGAAGACGAGGAGGAAGAACAGACGAAAAAAAAAAAGGAGGAAGAGGAAGAGAAACTGAGGAAAAGGATGAAAATAAAAGAAAAAAATAAAAATAATACGAGAAAAGAAAAAAAAATTGGAGGAAGAGAAAAAAAGAAAAAAAAAGAAGATAAGAATAAAGAAGGCACTCACAATATAGGAACCCTTGGCAACAACAACAACACACACACACACACACACACACACACACACACACACACAAGCAACAAACAAAACTTCTGGTGTCATTATTCACGCACTGACTCATCGACTCCTTCACAGAAATAGCCCCTACTAAACTACTACGCCTTTTTACCACCTGAAGGGGGCGCTAACAGTGACGGGGGGAGCAGGCGAGGCTGACTGGGCAAGGCGATCGTCTCATTCCCTCCCTTCGTTTCGCCCCGGCAGGTGTGGCTTGGATGTGGTGTTTACCTGGTGGATCTCATTAAAGACAGGAAGGTGTCTGTGAGTCTCGATAGCTTTGGTCATAATAGTAAGTTAGTATTTTTTTTATCGATTTTTTTTTTCATTCTTAAGTCTTCTTCACGTTAAAACACAATTGGAAACTTCCTTAAAAGTCTTACTACATATTTTTGGGGTCATGATTGTAAGTTTCTGCTAGTATATATATATTTTTTTTTTAGCGATTTTCTCTCATTCAAGTCTCCTACACTCTCATCCTTCATAAAAATCATCAGAAGAAAGACGAAAAACACCATTGAAAACTCCCTTGACTTACTGACAGGAGGTAATTATTTAAGTGCTACAGTTTCTGCATTTCCAGTTTTTGTTTATCACTTTCCTTTCATTACTAAGTCTCCTGTACTCTTCGCTCTTCCATAAAGGTGCATATTTCTCGTCAAGTTATCATTAGAAACACGAGAACAGCCTTCAGAACTCCAATAACCTCCACTGGAAACTGTTAAGTAAGGAGGAGACAAGAGAGAAGGAGGAAGAACACGAACATAGGAAGAATAAGAAGTAGAACAAAAAAAGGAAAACAGTAACAAGAAGGAGAGGAAAAAGAACAAGAATAACAAGAACAAGAAGAAAAGAAAAGAGCAACAACAAGGTGAGAAGAAGCACACACGTACATGGATCACACATTAGACAAGTAAGTAAACTATCGCACTTCAAACAAGTGAAAGAAAGTTAATCACAACTTCACTATGGGCAGGTAAGGGACTTTGAATACATGCAGAGTGGAGGCGTGGCGCTTACATGTTTCAGAATATGCTCCAATACACTCCTAGTAGCTTAATAAAACACGATATAATAATAAAAAACATCTATACTCTTCAACAAATAATAGATAAGAATGAAACAGTGGTATTTCCCCTTAAAGAATTATACTAAGACACAAATTAGATCGCTCGTTTCGTGTCCCGTCTCCCCCGCTGGCCTGTAAACAAACACTGGGTAGCGCGTGGCTGTTGTAATGGTCAGGTGCTCGAGCGGGCCAGCGGGTACAAGACAAAGGGGACATATTCTACAACTGCGCTTCACCTCCACTACTTTCCAAAGGCTGTAGTTGAAGTTAGATGTGTTTTTAAGGATGTTTTTACGGTTCAGGGTACAGGTTAAGTATATTTCTACATTATGAAGAGGAGAAACACTCTTGGGAACCCGGTTAATCATCCCTGTGGCATTGGAAAAGAGTCGTGGTGAGAGAGTAAGAGAGAGAGCACAGGGCTTTTGAGTACGGTCAGAAACGCGTGCGTGTGTGTTTGTACGTGAGTATGAGCCAAAATTCCACAGTGCATAAGATGTGGGGGGGGTATCAC
Source organism: Scylla paramamosain (assembly GCF_035594125.1). Classification (NCBI taxonomy): domain Eukaryota; kingdom Metazoa; phylum Arthropoda; class Malacostraca; order Decapoda; family Portunidae; genus Scylla; species Scylla paramamosain. The sequence goes on from NC_087195.1 coordinate 1,547,829, forward strand.
TTTGCCTACACACACACACACACACACACGCACACACACAGACGCAGCAAAGCAAGGAATCCATTTTTTTTCTCTCTCTTTCTTTCCGCGTCTCAGAATTTCCTTGCCACGTGGCGTCGTACGTGCGGGAACTCATGTTGTACACGCGCCCCTCAGCACGTACGACCCACTATGCTGACCTGGGCGTCCACACAGCGCGTCTTGCACGGAACATAAATGTATCCCATAGCTCCTAGCCTGACCAGTTTCCCGTGAGCATTGGAGAGAGAGAGAGAGAGAGAGAGAGAGAGAGAGAGAGAGAGAGAGAGAGAGAGAGAGAGAGAGAGAGAGAGAGAGAGAGAGAGAGAGAGAGACTATAAAGAAAGAAACGATAGAGTGAGAAAGTAGAGGATGTAGTGAAAGAAGTGATAGAGAAAGACGAAAGAGATAAAGCGAGAGAGAGAGAGAGAGAGACGGTCGAGAAAAAGACGATAGAGAGAAAGAGAAAGCCCTACTCTTTGAGAACTCTACATGGAGACTCGAGTACGTCTCTTGTTTTCTGCTTCAGTTGTGTTTGTGAACCTGTGAATTTTTTTTCTCTTCAAAGGCACTTCAGATTATCAATATTTCTCTTCCTTCTCTGTCCTTTGATCCTGCCTCTTCTTTGGGACACAAAGGCGCGTTGCATCTCAAAGGTATGTACGTAAACAAGTTCTTCTTCCTCTTGTTCTTGTAATTGTTGTGTCACGTCCCTCCTGGAGCGTCACGTGAGGAAACACAGAGGCTGGCGTCAAGGCGCGATAATGTTTGGTTTGGTCTTGATTCTTGGGGTGGTTTGCTTTGCTGTAGTGGAAAGTGTTCAGGTTTTCAAGGAAATTCTTATGATTTCCCTGATTCTGTTGACAGTTTGAGGATGGATCTATATCATGGTTAGAAGGAACATTCTCAGGAGGATACTGTTGCCAGTCACCTCCAGAGGCTCAGGCAGGAAGCCTGCTGGCGGCGATAGTCCGACAGTGTTTACCGTGATAGAAACATTACATGTTGCTGGCAGTGACGGTGAGTGCGTGGCGGCGTGACGAGTGTTGCGTCTCCCACAGGGCGCCGTGATGGCGGGAGCGCTACTGCCCTCCAAGCACGCCGCGGGCCTCCACGCCCTGCTGCCTGGGCTCGGAGACCAGATTCACCCTCACCTGGTAGACTCCTGCGAGGCACAGACGCCGCCCTCGGAGCCTGCAGCCAAAGACTCTCCCTTAGGCACGCCAGGAGCCGCCCCTCCGTGCCCCACGGCAGACCTAGGAGCGGCAGGTGGGTTGTGCAGCATGCAGCGCAGTGCGCGGTACGGGCGCTACCTGGTGACGCAGCGCGCCGTGGCGGCGGGCCAAGTGCTGCTGGAGGAGACGCCCCTGCTGGTGGTGCCAAAGGTGGACTCCGAGACGTCCTGCCTGGCCTGCATGGCGCCCCTCAGGGTGGAGTGGACGGCCTGTCGCACGTGCGGCGGGCCGCTGTGTGCGACGGACTGCCGCGGCGCTCACCACGGCGCTACGGAGTGCCGCCTGCTGCAGCGCATGGGCTTCAGAGAGGCGCCGCACCTTGAGGCGCTCATCAAGGAGCTCAACGTGATTCTGGGGCCGCTGCGCCTGCTGCTGCTGGTGCAGGAGTCGCGCGCCGCCAGGGAGGCATTTTTGTCCCTGGAGAGCCACGCCGCGGTGCGCCTCAGGCTCCCCGTGGGCAAGTTCGTGGAGGAGCACATCGTGGGGGGCCTGCGGCAGCGCCTGGGCCTGGCGCTGCCGCGGGAAACCGTGCACCACGCGTGCGGCGTGCTGGACACCAACTGCTTCGAGGTGACGCTGGACAACGCAGGCCACGGCAGGGCCATCTTTCCCGCCGCGGCCATGATGAACCACAGCTGCGTGCCCAACGCCCACTGGTGGTTCTACCGCGGCAGGCTGGTGGTGTGCGCCGCCACGGCCCTGCCCCGCGGCACACCGGTCCTCATCAGCTACACGCATGCCCTGTGGGGCACGCGCGTGCGCGCTGCTCAGCTCACCACGTGCAAGATGTTCACGTGCACGTGTGAGCGGTGCAGGGACCCCGCGGAGCGCGGCTCACACCTCAGCTCCGTGCGCTGCCGCGTCTGCGGGGACGTGGTGGTGCCACCCTCACAGCGGCAGGACGCCTGGCAGTGCCGCGCCTGCGGGAACACCGTGGAGGCGGCGCTGGTGGAGGCCCTGGTGCACGCGGGCGCCACGCAGCTGGCGCACCTGAGGGAGGAGACGGCCGCCGGGGTGGTCGCCGCCGTGACGCATCTGAGCCGCTTGTTGGGTCCTCACCACTACGTCGTGGCGCGCGCCAGGCACTGCTTCCTCGAGGTGCTCTTCGCCGCGCCGCTGTCAGGTAGGGCAACGAGGCCTGCACGTGGGTCATGCACGTGATGCTGGTCTGAAATTCAACATGTTGCTTTGTTGTGACGAGAACAGTGAGGCAGAGAACATAATGCGCAACCCTTCCCTCCCTGCAGAGGCGCCCAAAGACCTGCTGCAGGAGGCGGTGAACTTGGCGCGCCACCTGACGGCGGTGCTGCAGCTGCTGGAGCCCGGCGTGTCCAGGATGACAGGTGAGAGAGAGAGAGAGAGAGAGAGAGAGAGAGAGAGAGAGAGAGAGAGAGAGAGAGAGAGAGATCTATGATTCACATACCTGTATTTATATCGGGTGACTTTGCACTAACACACTGCTGGCAACAACTAAGTCTGTTCTGTTCACTTGCCTATGTTCATGCCCTCCCGGTGGGTCTACAGGTCTGTTGCTGTACTACGAGACAGCTGCGGCTACGGAACTGCTGCTGCGGGAGGGCACAGGTGACGAGGAAGCCAGGCAGGTGAGAACACAGGTGGTGGTGGCGCTGGAAGCCCTGCCAGCCCCATCCTTGACTTGCTATCCTGAGCATCCCTTGTCTCTAGTGGAGGTCGGCGGGGCATTCAACACAGCTTTCGTGAGTCTTGTAGTACTTCAACAGGCTCTGGTGGAAGTTATTTGGGTTTTCAAGAGTGTTTTCATGATTCTTGTGATAAGTAATGGAAGTTCTAGTGGAATCAGACCAAACTGCCCTTTCACTTTCAATCTCTGTGGGTGACTGGTGGAGGGCGAGCCGAGTCTTTAATAGTACCCCGTGCAGTTGTTTGGTACTGTTTGCCAAGGGAAAGGTTTGGCTGCCGCGCTATCTTAGTAACGTGTCCCATCTCTCTTCCTGATGCTTGCTGCTTGTGTGTGTGTGTGTGTGTGTGTGTGTGTGTGTGTGTGTGTGTGTGTGTGTGTGTGTGTGCCATCTGATATGACGTAACAGTGAGTAAAGTGTATTAAAGATAGACAGACAGACAGACAGACAAACAGGCAGGCAGGCAGACGGACAAAAAAAAAATTAGACAGAAAGCAAGACAGAGACAGATAGATAGATGAATAAAAACAAAAAACAAAAAAAAAAACAGACGCAGAGAAACAGACAAACAAACAAATAGACAGAAAAACAAATACACAGGAAAAACAAGGCACAGAAAGAGACAGACAAACAGACAGACAATATTTCACAATGAACTACTACAAGGGCCACGAATTCTTTCCTGCAGACACTCCTGAATCAAGCAACACATGTGGAAAGCTTACTGCAGTATGATCGTTTCTTGCCCCGAGCCGCCCTCCTCAGTGCTGCCCTGCGTGAATGGTGCCCCGCCGCTCGGACCCAATGAACACAGACACTCACTCATTCACTCACAACACTCGGTAAAGGAGCAGTGTAAGAAAAGTCACTCACTCACTCACTCACTCACTCGCATTCACAATACTTAAAAAAAAAAAGTCGATAAAAAAGAAAAGGGTTATAAGAAATGTGATTAATAGTGTTAAGGAGTGACAGATTCGCTTCTCACCACTCACAACACACAAAAAAAAGTATGAAATGTTTATGAGCATCGACAGAACAAAAGAGAGTTGAAAAAAGGGAATGACAGTATTTGAGTCGTGACAAATTCCCTTTCATCGTGATATCCAACAGTTCACAGTACCAGAGAACCTAAGGCCTAAGGGAAATAGCACAGCCTACCGAAGCTATAGCACAAGAACACAGATAACAATTGAACAAATGAATGAACAAATATCAACTTAGGCCTAAGGGAAATAAAAGAGCCTACCGGAGCTATTGGCCAATACATGACATAGAGTAAATGAATAAATAAATGAAATGAAATAAATCTTGAGTCTTGCGTTTGTACATAGTAAGTAACACACGGTAATCTGAGTTAATAGTGAATGTTATGAAATATAGTGTTAGTAATATAAGTTGTATAATTTAATGGTAATAGTTAAGTAAAAGGTTCTTTGTAATTTTGTAATATAAGTTGTGTTTTACTTGATATGAATGTTGTTTTAGTAAATTTGTCAACTATTGAAAGTACACGGTTATTTTTCTTTATATGAATAAAACTCCCATTAAACTACTGGGAAGATAAGGGCCATACATGCACAATACTCGCCAACCTATCACTGGAATCCTTAAAATTATGAAAACACCCTTGAAAACCCCCATAACTTTCACTAGAGCCTGTTGAACCATCACTAGAATCATGAAAAACCCTTGAAAACCCCCATAACTTTTACTAGAGCCTGTTGAACCATGACAATAATCATGAAAACCCTTGAAAACCCCCATAACTTTCACTGGAGCCTATTGAACCTCACAATAATCATGAAAAACCCTTGAAAACCCCCATAACTTTCACTGGAGCCTGTCGAACCATCACAATAATCATGAAAACCCTTGAAAACCCCCATAACTTTCACTAGAGCCTGTTGAACCGTCACTGGAGCCCTTAAACACCTCCAATAATTACACTAGAACCTGTTAAACTCTGATTCGAACCCAATAAATAACACCACGAGAATTTGGAACCTCATTTGAACTTACGAAGCTTCACAGTTGTTCGGAGGGAGGGTTCGAAGCGCGGGAATGTTCAATGTACCTTCTCTTCTCTTGCTTTCTTCTTCTCCCTTGCTCCTCCAACACTAAGAACGAGACTCGAAGGTGAGGCAATGAAAGGTGAACATTGTATAATAAATATATTATGACATTCATCAGTCAAAAACAACAATAGTTTACAAAATAATGTTACAAATTGTTCATTGATGTGGTGTATAGTAGTTAATGGTGGTGGTGGTTGTTACGGTGGTGGTGGTGGTGGTGGTGGTTAAGTAGTTACTGTGGTTAAGTGGGGTCATTGTTTATCCTTCATCATCATCTTCATCATCATCATCATCGTTATCACTGTTTCCATCACTATCATCACCACCATCACCACCACCATCACCACCACCTCGAATTAAATATAGTACACACACACACACTCACACACACACACACACAAGTCTTTTAGCGAAACATTTAATATATTCCTGTTTTTTTTTCTTTTCGTTTTTTTTTAAATTTGTATTTCTCAGTATGAACGTGAAAATTCAAAGAAAATACAATTATGTTATTTTCTTTCTTGGTTTGTGTGATTTTATTTTTTTTGAGTAAAGAAATGAAAAAAAAGAAAAAGCTGTTGGGAGTAAGAAAATAAAGTGAAAAAAGAAAGAAAACGTAAGAAGAAGAAAAAAAAGATATGAAAGATTAATGTCAATATTTTTTTTCTTTTTCATGATTTCTGATAAAAAAATGGAATATTCAGTTTGTTTGCTTGTTTTGTTTACTTGTTTATCACACACACACACACACACACACACACACACTAAAGAACAGTACTTTATAAATAAGACAACTGGTGACACACACACACACACACACACACACACACACACACACACACACACACACACAGGATATTAAAAGTATACACGATTGTTGCCAAAATTTTTCACCCCCCCCACGTCTCACCCCATCTACTAAGAGTCTAATATAAAGAATCACCCCACCAGTCACCCCCACCCCCCTCCCAAGGCCACATACAAGTGCTGGGGTGAAAGAATTGGTCCGCCCCACCACCGCCCCTCCTTCCCTCCCCTCCTCCCCGGGAAAAATAGTTTACCATAGTTTACCCTGTTGGTCCTACTCCCGTTTTCTGTGAATGTGGTAGTACCTAGTAATAGTAGTTTTTGTTGTAGTGGTAGTAGTTGTAGTAGTAGTGGTAGTAGTGGTGGTGGTAGTAGTAGTAGTAGTAGTAGTAATAATAGTAGTAATAGTAATAGTAGTAGTGGTTGTTGTTATTGTCGTAGTAGTAATAGTAGTAGTAATAGTAGTAGTAGTGGTGGTAATGGTAGTAGTAGTGGTAGTAGTAATAGTAATAAACTTGTTTCTTGAGTATTTCATTACTTAAAAGGGAAATATATAAATGTATGTAATATAAAATTCATGGTGTGAATTCTATTTACATATACAGTCTTCCAACATTAAAAAAAAAAAAAAAAACAGAAAGAAAAAAAAAAACGTTAATATTACGCCATGAACTGTATACATTTCCCTTCTCTCTACCAAAATCAGAAAACAATTACCTAGATTTGAATTAAGAGACCATAAAAGACTAAATAAATAAATAAATAAAAACAAAACAATAAAAACAAATAAATAGATCATTAAAATACTAGACATTATAAAACCTCCTCACAACACATTTCCCTGCACCCCACAACACCTCACTATAGGAAAGCCTGCTCCACACTGTACCTTTCTCAACGTGCCCTTTTCACAACTAAGAGTCTGGCCACATTACCTAATTAACGCTTTTTTTGGTCAATATGAACTTTTCTGCAGTGACATCAGGGAAAGAAGAGTTGTAAAGGTGTATTTATCCGACAGTGGGGGATTAAAGTACTAGATAGATAGATAGATAATAAATAAATAGATAGATGAATAGATACCATGAGAAAGCCATTGATTACTGAAAACTATACAGTGACCAAAGATTTGATAGTGAGTAATGAAAGTGATACCTACAAGTTTACCTGACTGAGGCGTGAATGATCTGATGAATACAATTAGTCACGTGACCACAAGGGGCGTTATAAAAAGGGTGGAGGAATAGCTTATGAAATTCGTATCTCTTAAGTCTACCATCACACAGCATTAGGTGTTAGTGAAGTTTATTTAAGCTCTCGAGTTAAGAAATAAACCTTCATTAAAACACAGGTATATTACACACACACACACA
>NC_087195.1:1560000-1565000 GCF_035594125.1 Scylla paramamosain
GAGAGAGAGAGAGAGAGAGAGAGAGAGAGAGAATCGTGCACACAAAAAAAGAAGGTTAACACATCAGAAAGTTAAGAAAATTAACACACACACACACACACACACACACACACACACACACACACACACACACACACACACACACACACACACACCTGACATGCCCCTAACCACACCTCAACAAATTTCCACTTACCTGTCTGCAATTAAACACACCTGTCCTTAATTAATGCGGGCTTACTTCACCTGTATCCTTCGTGGGACCACCTTACCTGCCCCGCGTGTACCTTAATGAGCTTTACCTGTCCCGTTTACCTGTCTTTGATTCCACCTGTCCTTTAGTTTACTTATCGTTATCTTCACTTGCCTGTGTCTACCTGCCAAATTTTTTACCTGTGTTTACCTGTCATGGGGAGTAACAGTCACCTCGTATCCTTCTCACCTGTACAACTTAATCAGTATTCCTTAAACCTGTACCATAACACCTGTCCCATTAACACCTGTAAGGTAATTAGCTCACCTGTACCTTAATTAACTTACTTATCACTCACCTGGTACCATTCACACCTGTACCATTATAAACTCACCTGGTACCGTTGGAATCGCGCGTATACAAGGTGAATTCAGGCCTGGGTGCCGCTCCAGACGCTGCACAGGTGACATTAACCAGGTGTTCCGAAGGGCGCCAGTACTTGAGATCCGTGTACGTGGGAGGCGCTGAGGGAGGAAGAGGAGGTGAGATAGGGTGGAATGGTGGGAGGGAAGGAGGTAAGGGAGGGATGGAAGGAGTGAAAGCGTAAGATTGGGAATGAAAGAGGGAGAGAGGGAAGGGTATGGTAGAAAGGGAGAGAAGGGAGATAAGGTAAGGAGGGAGGGAAGAAGAAAGGGATGGAGGGAAGGAAGGATGAGGGAGAGGGAGGGATGGAAGAAGAAAGAGATGGAAAAAAGGAAGGATCAGAGAGAGAGAGAGAGAGAGAGAGAGAGAGAGAGAGAGAGAGAGAGAGAGAGAGAGAGAGAGAGAGAGAGAAAGGGTAGGGAAAAGTGTTAACATATAAAATCAGTGCTAATTTATGTTGTTGTTGTTGTTGTTGTTGTTGCTGCTGCCACCACCATTATCACCCTAACGATTTGTCAGCCATGAACCCCCACCCCCTACTACCCCCGAACCCCCCCACACAAAACAAAAGCAAAAAAAAACTACTGGCGCTCTTGACGAAGCCTGACAGCAAACAGGCTTGACTTGGGATAAAGGATCTGCCCTTTGTGGGAAGACTGTCATTGTTGTGTGGGGAGGAGGGGGAGGAGGAGGAGGAGGAGGAGGAGGAGGAGGAGGAGGAGGACGGATAAACGTAAGAGGGTAAGAGGAAGAGATTAGAGGGAAGAGGAGGGATAGAAAACGGGGAAAGGGAAAGGAGGAGGAGGAGTATTAAAAGTAGGAATTAAAGGGAGAGGGAATTTTAGGGGTAAGGGAGAGTAAGGGAGAGTAAGGGAGAGGGGACGTAGGTTAGGGATGAGTGAGGGAGATTAGGGAGTGAGGGGGAGCAAGGGGAGTGAGAGGGAGAGGGAGGTTAAGGGTAAGATAAGGGAGAGTTAGGGAGAGTTAGGGAGAGTAATACCATAGTGTTAGGTAAGGAAGATTTACAATGTTATTATTGTTGTTGTTGTTGTTGTTGTTGTTGTTGTCTTAGTCGTTTTCTTTCCTTCCTTCCTTTTCTTCTCATTATTATTTTTTTTATCTAAGGTGATGGATTAATGTGTGTGTGTGTGTGTGTGTGTGTGTGTGTGTGTGTAAGGATCTTGTATATATTTCATTTATTTATTTTTATTTACTATTATTTTCATATTCTTAGTAAGGAAGCTGAACGAATTTATAAACTAAAGTCTAGAATACTCTCTCTCTCTCTCTCTCTCTCTCTCTCTCTCTCTCTCTCTCTCTCTCTCTCTCTCTCTCTCTCTCTCTCTACCACTAGTGTCACTCTCCCCTTGTCAAGACACTGCCTCGAGGGAGAGAGAGAGAGAGAGAGAGAGAGAGAGAGAGAGAGAGAGAGAGAGAGAGAGAGAGAGAGAGAGAGTGAGAGTGAGTGTATTGATGTGAGAGACGAGAGGGAGAGCAAGAGGGGGGAGAGTGAGGGAGAGAGAGAGGGAAGGATGAGGAGAGAAGAGGAGAGGGAAGGAAGGAATGAAGGAGAGAAGGATACTAGAATGAGAGGAGGGAGAAAAGTGAGAGGAAGGAAGGAAATGAAAGGGAGGAAGGAGAAAAGATAAGGAAGATGGACAGATAAAGTGAGGGAGGGAGGGGGAGGGAGGGAGGGAGGGAGGGAAAAGAGGGAGGGGGAAAAAAATCTGTTTTTTCTTTCCCTATCGGTCAATTCTCTTGTGAAATCACCTGTCCTCTCTCTCTCTCTCTCTCTCTCTCTCTCTCTCTCTCTCTCTCTCTCTCTCTCTCTCTCTCTCTCTCGTTCGCAGTAACCTCAGAGAGAGAGAGAGAGAGAGAGAGAGAGAGAGAGAGAAATCTTAATACCCTCTCTCCCATCTTTCCTCCCTTCCTATCCTCCTCTCTTCTCCCTCCGTTACCTTTTTCCTTCCTCTTACCCTTCCTCCCCTATTACCTTCCCTCCCTTCCTTCTTTTTCCTTCTCTTTTCATTTTTCACCTTTTATCCTTCCCTCCTTCCTCCTATCCTCTGTCTTCCATTTTCCGTCCTTCTTCTCCCTTCCATACCACCTCCTCCTCCTCCTCCTCCTCCTCCTCCTCCTTACTTACTCCACACCAGAAGCGGGGCGGTGCGGGTGTCCTCGTCTTCAAAAGTACTGACGGTGCAAGAGTACTGGCCGGAGAGGGCGGGGTGTGGGCGTGGAATGCGGAGGGCGCGGTGGGCGGCGAGGGGGTCGTGAGAAGCGCGGTAGGTCGTGTCCACCCTCCCGGCCAGCACTCCCAGGGCCTGAGGGTGGCGGGGTGGTATCCACTGATAGACCAGGTGGATCTTGTCGACGTACCTGTAATTAGTGGGTGGGTGAGTGGATGAGGTGAGGTGGACCAGATACAGCCAAGGTGTTAGGTTAGGTTAGGTTAGTGGTTCAGGTTAGGTGGATAAGGTTCAGACAGGTGGATGGAGTGAAAGTATCTGAAATTAGGTAGTGGATCAGGTACAGGTGAGGTGGGATTAATTAATGGTTAAGGTACAGGTGAGATGGATAAGACAGGCAGGTGACTCGAGTGAAGTGGAATTGGTGGATCAGATACAGGTGAGAGAGTAATTAAGTCAGGTAGATGTGGAGGAACCCAAATAAAAAAAAAAGTGGATGAGAATACAGGTGAGATGATTGTAGTGGATCGCATCAAAGTACCTGTAATGAATTAGTGGATCAAAATACAGCCAGGTGAATAAGTCAGGTGAATCTAGTCAAGATACCTATAATCATTTAGCGGATCACGAACGCCCAGGTGTCAATAAGGTATGGACAATTTAGTGACGCACATACAGGTGACTAATTGACAGGTAAACATCAGGTGTCGTGTCCGTAAATACGTGTTTTGTGAGGGACAGGTAATGACAAGCTAGCGGACAAGTTAATTAGAGAGTTCTGACAGGTAAGTATGGTGGGCGTGGGTCAGGTGAGTGTCTGGGGCTAGAACAGGTAGTGGGTGATTAGTGTGACAGGTGGACAGGTGTGTGGGTGAGTAATGAGTGTAGGTAAAGGGGGAATTGATGATACAGGTGTGTGAGTCATTTGTTAAGTAAAGGTACAGTGAAGATACACTATTTTTTGTATAAAGTAAGCTTCAATGTAAATAAAGACTACTACTACTACTACTACTACTACTACTACTACTACTACTACTACTACTACTACTACTACCATCACCAGTACAGCATACCACTTCATCACCTCTTGTTCTCCTCATCCCTGTCTCGTCCGCCTGCCATCACCACCACTATGGCTAAAGCTTCACCCTTTTGTCACCACTGTCATCACCATTATGTGTAATCACCACCATTCATTACTCTGTGTTGTGTTGATTTTTGGTGTTGTTGGTGTTGTAATTGGTTTTCACCCATTCATCATCACTCGTTAAAATGTTCAAGTGTTTAAATATTTCGCAAACCAAATTCACTCACCATTCACGTCCCTCACCACACACAACTCACCACCACTTTCCAGTCATCACCAATCGCTGTGTTGGATTTTTCTAGCCTTTCAACTTTCCTATCCTCAAATCACCCACCATTTACATCACGTCACCACAAATCATCACCTTTTAAGTCCATACACCACTCATACACAGTTAACACCACGCACCACCACACACACCACTCACTCACTCACACACCCCTCACCACACACACACACAATGACCATCCTTAAAACCTTCCAAACCACACATACATCATCACCACTACCATCATCACCACTCACCACTTCACCACCAGGCCAGGTCGCTCCCACTCGTCCACTTGGTAATCGCAGTCAAGCACCACCTCTGTCGAATTAGCCCGTACCACCTCGGGAACTGTGAGGCGAACGATGGACACGCCCCACACCTCACCTGTAATTAGTGGGTCTTAGTAGCAGGTGAGGGAAGGGAAGGTTAGGACAGGTGAGGGTAAGTGAGGGCAGGCAGGTGGAGTACAGATGAGGATAGGTGAGATAGGTAAGAGTGAGGTGAGGGAAGGTGAGGATAGGTGGGGCCAGGTGAAGTGTGGTGTGTGTGTTTAAAGGGTTAATTTTGTTTGTTGTTTGTTTGTTTGTCTGTTTTTTGTCTATTTATCTAGCTGTGTGTTTATTTGTCTGTTTGTCTGTTTCTCTCTTTATATGTCTCAGTCTGTGTGTGTGTGTGTGTATGTAACTAATTTTTTTCTATTCAACTCCACCTGTGTATCTCTAAAAAATGCAAGAAAAAAACAACAAAAACTGCAAAAGATAAACAAAACCTTAATAAAAAAAAAGGAACATTTGTGAACATAAAAACGACAACATTTGCACTCACAATATATTTCAT
>NC_087195.1:1572500-1575000 GCF_035594125.1 Scylla paramamosain
CCTTGTATATATAAAAAAGGCTGTGTAATATTATCTAATTCAATATTTTATTTTTTTTTCTACAATATTCACCGTTTTTCTTTTTTGTTTTGTTTCGTTTTCTTTCTCTCGGTATAGTTTTCTTTTCTTTTTTTCCATTTTCCTTTTCCTTTTCCATTTTCTTCTTCCTTTCTTTTCATTCTCCTCTTATTTGTTTACTTTCTCATTTACTTCGACTTTTTAAATGCTACTGAAAGACGAGTATTTATTTTTTTATTTTTCCTTTTGTTTTTCTTTAAAATTTTTTGGCATTGTGAACACACACACACACACACACACACACACACACACACACACACACACACACACACCGGCCAGCCAATCACCTTGCGCGTAGGATTTGCAATACCATCAGAGTAAAAAAAAACCCAAAAGGAAAAAAAAAAAATATATGCATAAAGTTTTTAGATTAAACTTTTACATTTAACTCAATTTTGTATATTTTTTGCGTCGAATTAATGTCCCGGCAAGTTTTGGACCGAAAAGTAAATGTAAAGTGTGTGTGTGTGTGTGTGTGTGTGTGTGTGTGTGTGTGTGTGTGTGGCAATAACTGATAAAAAATGCATTAAACTTCTCTCAAATAATTTATGAGAGAGAGAGAGAGAGAGAGAGAGAGAGAGAGAGAGAGAGAGAGAGAGAGAGAGAGAGAGAGAGAGAGAGAGAGAGAGAGAGAGAGAGAGAGAGAGTTAAAAAGCAAATGATAGTGAATAATCAGACTTTCTTTTTTTCCCTTTTTATTCGTTATTTTTATTCTCGTTTTCTCTTGCGTCATTATAATTTTTTTTCTTTTGTTTGGTTTTCAGTCCTCGCTTTTAAATTCCGTTTTCTCTCTCATTCCCCATTTTCTTTTTCTTTTTCTTTTTTTCTGGGCTCCGTTTTCTTCTCATTTCTCAGTCTTTTTGCATTAGTTTTTTCTTTTTCTTTTTTTTTTTTGTTCTTTGCTTCTAATTCTCTTTCTCTCTTTCTGCCTTTCTCTCTTTTCATATTTCCTTTTTCTCTTTTTCTCCCCTTTTCTGTGATACCATATTTTTCTTGCTGATTTTTGCTCTCTCTCTCTCTCTCTCTCTCTCTCTCTCTCTCTCTCTCTCTCTCTCTCTCTCTCTCTCTCTCTCTCTCTCTCATTCTTTTCTCCTTTTTCCTTTTTTTCGCAACCTTCTCCATCCTTCTTTTTACTTTTCTTCTTTTCTTCTCTATTCCCTTTTTACTTTTCAATTATTTTCTTTGTCTTCCTCTTCCTTGTGTTCTTTTCCTCTCTAGTGTTTTGCTTCGTTTTTGCTTTTTAATTCTCCCTTTTTTATCATTTTTTCTTCTATTTTTTATTTCTGTTTTCTATTTGTCTTCCTTTTCTTCTCATTTTTTTCCTTTTTTTCCTTTTTAATCTTTTTTCTTAATTTTTTCCCCTATTTTTTGCCTTTTTGTGGATTTTAATTCTCTCTGTCTTCCCTTTTTCTTTTCTTCTTTCTCATTGCTCTTCTCCCTATCCCTCCCTTTCTCTACCTATTCCTTTTCCTTTTCTTTTTTTTTTTTGCTTCTTAATTCTCTCTTTGTCTTCATTTTCCTTTCTTTTCTTTGTTCTTTTCTCCTCCCCTCATTTCAGAAAATCCTTTAGCTTTCTCGCTGTGAGATCAAGCCTTGTCTTCATCCCATTCTCTCTTTAATTACTCTCTTAATGATCACAATTACGGTGTGTGTGTGTGTGTGTGTGTGTGTGTGTGTGTGTGTGTGTGTGTGTGTGTGTGTGTGTGGTATGTCCCCTGATTACTTTTCCCGCCTCCTATTCCTCCTTCCTCTTCTCTTCCTTCTTTTTCTCTTCCTCCTCCTCCTCCTCCTTCTTCTCTTCCTTCTTCTTCTCTTCCTCCTCCACCACCATCATCATTTCCTCCTCTTATTTCTTCTCCATGTTCCTTCTCCTCCTCCTCCTCACTACCACAACTACCGCCAGCATCTCCTCCTCCTCCTCCTCCTCCTCCTCCTCCTCCTCCTCCTCCTCCTCTTCTGCAATTACGGTTATCTTCTTAATTAATCACCAAGTTAGGGATGCAAGATTTTTTTCCCTTTTGCAGTAGAAAGTAAAGTAAAAAATTAAAGAAAAGCATTTTATCTACTTTATTTTATTTTCTGATTTGTTTTTTTCCTTTTTTTCTTATTTGTTATTTATTCATGTTATTGATTTATTGATTTTTTTATTTTCTTTTATGTTTTATTTGCTGTATATTTTTTTCTATTTCTTCCTGTGTCTGTTATTTATTTATTTATTTGCTCGTTTATCTTTCATTCTCTTATTTGTAGTTTTTTTCTATATTTTTTATTGTGTCTTACTCCTTCATTCATCCTTTCATTTATTCATTTATCTTTCTTTCTCTCTGTTTTATTTTTCATTAGATTCTCGGACTTTTTATGTATATATATAAAATTTTTTTTGCCTATGTTTCTCTATTTTTTTTCTATTTCTTTATCTTCC
>NC_087195.1:1580000-1590000 GCF_035594125.1 Scylla paramamosain
GTTTGGCGTGAAAAAAAATGAAAAAAAAAGAAAAAAAATACACGTGTTTGAATGCGTACGGAAAAGAAGAATAGATAAAAAGAACAAAAAAATAATAATAAAATAAAATATGCAGCTTGGAATACAAAAAGAGAGAAATAGATGAAAAAAAAGAAAGAAAACGAAATATGCAACTTTCAATATATATAAAAGAAAAAATAGATAAAAAAACAAAATACACAAGTTTGAAAGCCCACAAAAAAAAAAAAAAATAAATCGATAAAATAATAGATAAAAATACGAAGCAGTTGAAAACAAAACACTGGCATACAGGAAAAAAAAAAACATATAAATAAATGAAACCAAATAAAAAAAAAAAATAGATGAAAAACACAAAGGAATGTACAAGATACACTCGTTCGGACACAGAGAAAATAGAAAATAAATAGAAAACAATAAAAAGATAGAAAATAAAAAAAATACTGATAAAAAATAGAAAAAAAATCAAAGCAACACAGAGAGAGAGAGAGAGAGAGAGAGAGAGAGAGAGAGAGAGAGAGAGAGAGAGAGAGAGAGAGAGAGAGAGAGAGAGAGAGAGAGACAATTGAACTCTGGAACCATGACAAAAACTGTTCAAATGTGTAATGTTTTAATAACAATAACATCACCACCACCACCACTACCACCACCACCACCACCACAATAGCAATTAACAACAGCAACAACAACACCACTAACTTTTTAATAACACAGGTGGTAGTGGTGGTGGTGGTGGTGGTTTGGGTACCTGGTGAAGTGGTAAGCTTGTGTTTTTTTTTTTTCCCTCTTTTTCTCGTCAGTTCGAATCCCACTTGATTATTTACTTTTTTTTCCCTCTCTTTTTTTTTGTGTGTGTATTTTTGTGCTGTGGTGTGTGTGTGTGTGTGTGTGTGTGTGTGTGTGTGTGTGTGTGTGTGTGTGTGTGTGTGTGTGTATTTTAAGTGTGTGAAAAATGTGTTTGAAACGTGAATGAAATTGTTTGTGTATGCGTTCGTCGCTACTACTACTACTACTACTACTACTACTACTACTACTACTACTACTACTGTACTGTCACGTCTTTTCTTGTTCTATTCCTATAACAACAACAACAACAACAACAACAACAACAATTTAACACACCACCCAATCTAAATATAAACCACACACACACAAACACACACAACAAACAAACAAGCAAACAAACAAACAAATAACAAGAGAGAGAGAGAGAGAGAGAGAGAGAGAGAGAGAGAGAGAGAGAGAGAGAGAGAGAGAGAGAGAATTGATGAAAGCTCCTATTATAGTTACTAGTTGTCAGATATAAATGAACGAGAATCAATAGCTGCATGCTCCCCTCCTCTCCCTTCTCCCCTCTCCCTTCTCCCCTTTTCCTCTCCCCATTCCCGCCTAGCTCCTCCCAGCCCCGCCCAGCTCCCCCCAGCCCCGCCCAGCCCCTCCCAGCCCCTCCCAGCCCCGCCCGTACCTTTCCCTACCCCCCTCACCCATTTCTCCCCCCATTCCCTACTCCCCAGCTGCTTCTCCCCTCTCCCTTCAACCGCCCTACCACGCTCTACGTTCCCCCACTCTCCTGCCACTCATCTCTCCCCGCCCATCCCCTCTCCCCACCACGCCCAGCCCCGCCCAGCCCCGCCCAGCCCCGCCTAACATTGTCCTGCCCCTTCTCCAAGTTAATTCATTCCTGACCCTTCTTGCTTGTGTCTTAATCCATTCCCATTCCAGGTATATTCCAGGCATATTCCAGTCCCTTCTCAGCACCATTTCAGGCCTGTTTAATTCCCATTCAAGCCCCTTCCAGAGAGAGAGAGAGAGAGAGAGAGAGAGAGAGAGAGAGAGAGAGAGAGAGAGAGAGAGAGAGAGAGAGGTGGGGGCTGTGTTGTTGATCGGAACTAATACGAGGGGGAGGAGGAGGAGGAGGAGGAGGAGGAGAGAAGGAGGCAATGTTGGAGGATGAGGAAGAGAGGAAGGAAGATGTCATAGATATGGTGGAGGAGGAGGAGGAGGAGGAGGAGGAGGAGGAGGAGGAGAAGTAGAAACAGAAGACGAAGAAGAAGAGGTAGAATTGGAGGGAGGAGGAATGGAAAGAAGAGAGGGAAACGAGGAGGAGGAGGAGGAGGAGGAGGAAGGGAAGAAATTACATGCAGGTAGAAGTTAGAGCCAGGGGAAGAGGGAGGAAGAGGAGGAGGAAGAAGAGGATATTTTGTAAGACAATAAGGAAGTGGAGGAGGAGGAGGAGGAGGAGGAAGAGAAGGAGGAAATTTTATACACTTATCTAACCTTATCTAATCTTTTCCTCTCTTCCTCTTCCTTTCCTTTCTCTTCTTTTTCCTCCTCCTCTTCATCTTCCTTCTCTTCCTCTTCCTTCCTTCAGTCCTTTACACTTTTTCTTTTCTTCTTTTCTTTCTCTCATTCTCCTACTCCTCCTCCTCCCTTCCGTTTCTCCTCCTCCTCTTCTTCCTCCTCCTCCTCCTCCAAACCAATTTCTCCATTTCAAAGCCACACCCTTTCTCTCTCTCTCTCTCTCTCTCTCTCTCTCTCTCTCTCTCTCTCTCTCTCTCTCTCTCTCTCTCTCTCTCTCTCTCTCTCTCCCTCCTTCTCAATCTCCTTCTTTCCCCTCATTTCTCACCATAGCCTTTTCTTCCTTTCCCCTCCTCCTCCTCCTCCTCCTCCTCCTCCTCCTCCTCCTCCTCCTCCTCCTCCTCCTCCTCCTCCTCCTTATGTATACTGTATTGACCAACCAACAATGTATATCTGACTTAAGGGAGAGGGGAGAGAGGGAGAGGGGAGAGTAAGAAGGGAGAGAAAGGAGAGAGAGGGAGAGGGGTGAGTGAGAAAGTGAGAGAGGGGAAAACCCATGTTGTGAGAGTACAAGGAGGGGAGAGAGAGAGAGAGAGAGAGAGAGAGAGAGAGAGAGAGAGAGAGAGAGAGAGAGAGAGAGGGTGAGGGTGAGGGTGGGAGAGAGGAAATAGTGTTAAAGAGAAGGGTGAGAGAGAGAGAGAGGGAGGGGAAGGAGGGGGAGGCAGGAAATGGAGAGAGAGAGGGAGAGGGAGAGGGAGGGAGGGGAGAGAAAGGTAGGAAAACAAATTATGGAGGAAAGGGAGAGGGGAAGGAGGGAGGGAGGGAGGGAGGGAGGGGAGAAGAGGAGAGAGAGGAGATAAAAAGGGGAAATTAAAAAGTATAGGAAGGAAGGAAGTAAGGAAGGAGAGATAGAGAGAGAGAGGGAGAGGGAAGGGGGGAGAGAAAGGGGAAAACTGAGGAAATAGGGAAATAGGGAGGAAAGGAGGGAGAAGGGGGAAAGAGGGAAAAAAAGGAGAGGGGAAGGATGAGAGAGAGAGAGAGAGAGAGAGAGAGAGAGAGAGAGAGAGAGAGAGAGAGAGGAAGGGGAAGGGGAAGGGGAAGTGAGGGACGGAACGGGGAGAGGAAAAGTGAGGGGAGAGAGTGAGGGGAAGTGAGGGGAGAGAGTGAGAGGAGACAGGTGTTATTCACAGGTATGATTGGTGTTAAATTTTTGTCAGGTAGAGTCCCAAAGTGATCTGAACTGACGTAATTGAGAGGGAGAGGGAGAGAGAGAGAGAGAGAGAGAGAGGGAGAGGGAGAGGGAGAGGAAGAGGGAGAGATATCACGTTAAAAATAAAGGAAAAGAAAAGGGGAAGAAAGGGCAGTGAAGGGGAATGAGAGAGAGAGAGAGAGAGAGAGAGAGAGAGAGAGAGAGAGAGAGAGAGAGAGAGAGAGAGAGAGAGAGAGAAGAGGTGTGAGCTTTCTTTCAGGTTTAATCCAGTTTTGTTTTTTTGAGGGAAAAGTGGAAAATTTTTTGTTTTTTCTAGTTTCTTTTTTATCTTTTATTTTTGTGCTGTGAAAATTTGTTAATCTCATTTTTCTGTTTTATCCATTCCTTTATAGCGTGAATTTGAGAGAGAGAGAGAGAGAGAGAGAGAGAGAGAGAGAGAGAGAGAGAGAGAGAGAGAGAGAGAGAGAGAGAGAGAATCACACACACTCACCCATATAAACACACATACAATAATGATAATAATAATAATAATAATAATAATAATAATAATAATAATAATAATAATAATAATAATAATAATAATGGTAATAATAATAGTAATAATAATGAAAACAATAAAGGTGTAACATAATTAATAAGCAGGTGTTGTTGCCTTTTTCTGGTGTTGGTGATGTGTTTCAGGTGCAACACAACAAACCTTCATTAAATTGTCAAAATGATTTCTGATATGATATTTTTATTTTCATTTTTATTTTTATTTTCATTTTTTAGAATTCTGTATTTGTCAAAAAAAGTGAAAATTGTGTGATGTGTTTGACGTGTGCGTGTGTGTGTGTGTGTGCGTGTGTGTGTGTGCATGATATACCAATGAGTAGCAGAACACACACACACACACACACACACACACACACACACACACACACACACATACACACACACACACACAAGTATTGATTAAGTGACATTCAACAACAGATTGCTTATAGATTTACCTTAAGTAATTCAATTCTCTTTCTCCCTCAATCATTCTCTCTCTCCCCCTTCCTCCTCCTCCCTCTCTCTCACCCAGCCCACCTCAGGAATGCCTTTTGTTACTGTTCTCTCATATTCTCACTGGCTCTTCATTCTTATGTGTCTGGAAAGAATGATCTGTATTCCTGTACTACATTATTTATTGTCTTGTTAAATATTTATGTAGTCATTTGTAGTTCTATTCGTTGGCAAATTAGGTATCGTGAGTTTTTCTTTCGCTTCTTTTATGTTTTTTTTTTCATTTCTTTTGTTTTTTATTTTTTTTGTCTTTTTTTCGTGTTTTTTTTGTTTTTGTTTGTGATGTTTTTTTTTCTTTTTAATTAGTCTTTTCCTCTGTTGTATTATTCTTAGTGATGCTTTTTTTTTTTTAAAGTTTCGATTTTGTTTAGTCTTTTCTTTTTTTTTTTTTTTTTTTACTGTTTTCATAATTGTCAGCGTGTTCGTTTTTTTTTTGTGTCTCGATCTCGTTTTCTTTCTTTTTTATTCTTTTCATCATTTTACAATAATTCAGTTTTTGCGTTTCGACATTTTTATTTTTTCTTTTCTTTTTTTTCTCCTCTTTAGTATTTTGCAACGGTTCCTTTTTTGCGTTTAGTTTTTGTTGCCCTTTTGTTTCTTTTTCATTGTTCTCTTGCGTTATTTTTCAGTGTTAGCAAGACTTCATTACTAAGATATTTACGTTACCAAGCGCTGTTTTTAATTAGTTTCAATGTGCAGTGGTTTAAATGCTGTAAATTGCAGTAAAAGTGTTAACAAGACTACTAAGATATTGATTACTAATACTCGTTTCTTCTTTTGTCTTTTAATATTGAGGACAAATTTTTTTTTTATGTTAAGATATTTACACTAATAACGCTAATTTCTTCCTTTGCTCTTTAAATATCGAGATAAATACTTAAATTTCAATTCCTTTTATATTTATTTTTCCTTCTGTCTTTTAATACTGAGGAGAACAAATATTTATGCTAAGATATTACTAACACTCATTTCTTCCCTTTTGCTTTCAATATCAAAAAATACGAAAGTTTCCATTCCTTCTGTATTTTTTCCCCTCTCTCGTATAAGTAATGGTCATTAACATAAAGATTATTCAATGCAGGGAAGAGATTAAACTCATCTTGACCGTGAAAAAAGGTGAGGATTTCTCGTTTATACCTCACCTGTGTGTGGGAACGTGGAGAGCAAAGGTGGGGCAGGTAATATACATAATGACATAGGAAAAAAATAAATAAGGGGATAAATGCTAGAAATGCGAAGAAATTTGCTTGTAAATGTGTGTTAGAAATGCAATTACAGAAGGCGTGTACACGGAATAGGTAGAAGAAGTGAAATGGAGTGATGTAAACTGTTACGTGTGTATTAAAGAAAGGTGGAAATTAAATTGAAAAAGGGGAAATGTTAGGTTAATGGGTTAATGGTGTTAGGAATACAGGTACACAAGACAAGTTAGAAAAAGATGTACAAATAGAAAAATGTGAAATATTACCTGTGTATTGACTGAAGAGAAGTGAAAGGAAAAGGGAAAATAGAGGAAAGGTTACGTATTTTTTACCTGTTAATGGGTTAATAGGTGTTGGGGATACAGGTGTACATAAGACAGGTAGGAAAAAGAAAAAAAGGAAAAGAAAAGAATTATTAAAGTATGTATGTTGAAAAAAAGAATGAGAAGGGGAAAAAAAATTATCTGTGACTGGTTGAATATAATAAAAAAAGAAAAAAACAAAGGAAAAAATGAAGAAAGATAGAGAATAAAAAAAGAAAAGAAAAAAGAAAAACTGTGAAATATTACGTTTGTATGTAAAAAAATGAAAAAAAAATGAAAGGGGAAAAAAAGTTAATTTATCTGTGAATTTCCCTATATGAGACAACAAAGGAAACACACAAAAATGACAACAAAAAAGGAAAAAAAAAACAAGGTGGGGTGAATAAGAGGAAAAAATATAGGAAAAATAGTGTGAATGCCCTTTAACTTACCTTTCAATGAATAAACGTGAGGGGAAGAGAAACACAAATAAAGAGAAAAAGGTGGAAAGAATAAAAGAGGGAAAAAACGAAGGAAAAAAGTATAAATGTTCCTTAATTTTATCGTGAGTGAATGCATGTGAGGGGAAAGGTGACTCAGGTACTGTGAGTTGACTGAAGAAACGAAGAAAAGAAGAAGAAGGAAGGAGAAGAAAGTTCAATAAAAAGTTCACAATAAGAGAGAGAGAGAGAGAGAGAGAGAGAGAGAGAGAGAGAGAGAGAGAGAGAGAGAGAGAGAGAGAGAGAGAGAGAGAGAGAGAGTATTAGTATAGATAGGGAAACTTTTCAATCTTTATACTTTTCAAACTTTTTTTTACTTTAAACCGCAACTAACATGCAGAGAGAGAGAGAGAGAGAGAGAGAGAGAGAGAGAGAGAGAGAGAGAGAGAGAGAGAGAGAGGTAATACAAAAGAGAAAATGATTGGAAAAAAAAAAGTTGGGAAAGGAAAAAAATGAATGAAATTAGGAAACAAAGTAGGAAAAAAAAAACAATAGCTTATATAAATCACCATAGACACTAATAAAAAAAAAAAAAACTTACTAAAACAAGAAAAAAAAAATCAACAACAACAAAAACTAACAGAAAAAAAAAAAACAATTACAAAACAAGAAAAAAAAAAGGTCACGTTACTCATCCATAAATAAAACGAATAATTAAAAATACAACAGGTAGCAGACAACAAACCCAAACCTTACTCACCTAGGAAGAGAGGGAGGGAGATGAATAAGAGGGAGAATTTCATGGCGACGCAATGTCCTTTCCTCGACTCCTTGTTTACTGCAATGAGGGGAATGGCTGAGGTGAGGGGAAGGTGTCAGCATGTGATTGGCTGTGTGGATATGTGAGGGGAGTGACTGGTTTAAATGTTAGCTTAGATGTGAGGGGAAATTGTATGTTTGTTTGTTTGTTTGTGAAGGGAGTGTGAAGAGAGGTGTCATTTTTTTTATTTGTGAGGGAATGAGGTTGATGTGTGAGGGGAAATGTTTGTTTGTTTGTTTGTGAGAGGGTGTGTGGTTTAAATGTGAGGGGAAATGTTTGTTTGTTTGTTTGTGAGAGGGTGTGTGGTTTAAATGTGAGGGGAAATGTTTGTTTGTTTGTTTGTGAGAGGGTGTGTGGTTTAAATGTGAGGGAAAATGTTTGTTTGTTTGTTTTGTGAAGGGGTGTCTAGCTTAAGTGTGAGAGAAAGTGGTGTTTGTTAGTGGAAAAAATGTGGAATTGTACAAAAAAAAAAATGCGATTAATAAGCAAAAATATTTCTGGTTTAATTGTTTGTGTGGAAAATTTTTGTTAGTTTAGTTTAGTTTTGTTTGTTTGTTTGTTTAGTTTACTTTTGTTTGTATGTTTGTTCAGTTTTGTTTTGTTTTCTTTGTTTTGTTTGTTTGTTTGTTGTTAGTTTATTTTTTGTTGTGGTTTGTATTTTTCCCTTTGTTTTTATTTTTTGTGGCAAGTAAAACAACTGAATCACGTTTTCTGTAATAAACCTCGACCCATTTTCTATTACCTGTGTCACTGTTGTCTTCCTCTCGTGGTTCTCGTTTTCTTCAGCTCGTGTTACTGTCATGGAGTTTGAAAAGAGATTAGATTTTCACACGAGTTCAGAGTTTCATTATTAATTATTTCTAAAGTATTTATTTTTTTCATTCATTGTTCATCATGTATCTGTTTGTTTACGTATTTCATGTTGTTTAATGTTTCATTTTTTTTTTATTTTCTTTTATGTTCTAAGTTGTCTTGTGTTTAGTTTCATTATTTTTGATAAATTTTCAAGATTTTTTCTTTTCTTTTTTTTATCAAAGTTTGTCCAGTTTTTTCCTTTTCTTTTTTTATATTTCTCTGTTTTCTCTTTTTCTTTCTTTTCTATTATCGTGTTTTTTTCTATATTTTTCTGTTTTTTTTTCAAGTTTGTTGTATCGTTCTTGTCTTCAATTTCTTGGTTCCTTTTCTGTGTTATTTAAGCTTTTATTTTATCATTATTCCTTTTGTTTATCTGTAGTGTTCAGTTATCATTTCTTTTTATTATTTTTTCAACTTTTTTTCCTCCAGTTTTATTTTCAATATTCACTTTTCCTCTTTCCTAGAATAACACTATTTTTTTTATTATTTTCACAGGATTTTTTGTTTGATCTTTTTTCTACAATTTATAAAGTAAAACAAAACATCAACTATTTTTTTTCCAGTATTTTTCTTTTACTGTTTAAAAATGTGGAGCTTTTAATGGCTTACCTTCACTTTTCTCAAAACATTTCATTGCTCTGTTGAAAATAAATTAATAAAAATCTATTGTGCTTTTCATATAAACCACAATTTCGTTCATGTAATTTTTTTTTCCTTTCTATCTTCAAATAAATATTGTGACTTTTTTTTTTTTATCTTATATATTGTTTTTCTTTTCTTTTTTTTTATCTTTTATTTAGTTCTTGTTCGTATGCTTATAAAAAAAATTACATAAAAAATGGCGTCTTTACAAATGAGCCCTTTTAAATTTTGTCCTTTAAAATGTTTGCTTAAATAAAAAAAATGCCTTTAAAAATTTCCTGTTAGTTTATTGTTCCTATTAAACATCCGGCCATTGAAAAAAAAAAAAAAAAAATTGATACTTAAAAAATTTAGTCCTTTTAAAAATGTTTGTACTTTAAAATTTCTGATCCTTTAAAATACCTGTCCTTTTAAACTTTACCCTTTAAATTTGATCTCCTTTTAAACTTCATCCTTTAAAATTTCCAGATCCTTTTAAATTACTGATCCTTTTAAAATTCCTGCCTCTTAAAAATTAATAGTGTTCTTTATATTCCCTTGTTCTCTTCCGTTCTTCCCTTCCCTTCTTCACAATTTCACTTTTTTTTCTCTCCTTCACTTCTTCACAATCTTGTTTTCTGTTCTTCCTTTTTGTTCTCCCAGTTCACAATCTCATCTCTTTTTCTGTTCTCTGTTCACCTGTTCTCTCTCTCTCTCTCTCTCTCTCTCTCTCTCTCTCTCTCTCTCTCTCTCTCTCTCTCTCTCTCTCTCTCTCTCTCTCTCTCTCTCTCTCTCTCTTAGTTCTTCATCTTCCCGCGTTATCAGAATCTCCTCCTCTCCATTTTCTCCTTCCCGCTTCTCTGAAAATAAAAAAAAATAATAATAAAAGTGAAAATGAAGATTAGCTAGGCAAAAAATTTTCTAAAAATTGAAATATGAAATGAAACACGCACGAGAGAGAGAGAGAGAGAGAGAGAGAGAGAGAGAGAGAGAGAGAGAGAGAGAGAGAGAGAGAGAGAGAGAGAGAGAGAGAGAGAGAGAGAGAGAGAGAGAGAGAGAGAGAGAGAGAGAGCTAATTCTCGTGTTTTTTAAATTTTTTTCCACCTTCCTTTCCTCCAGTGGGCTTAAGGAGAAGGGAAAGGAAGGGAGGGAAGGAAGAGGAGGGAAAGGGAGGAGTGGGAGAG
>NC_087195.1:1602500-1612500 GCF_035594125.1 Scylla paramamosain
CCTGTTTCTCTTCCCCACAGGTATGCAAATCTACAGGGTGGCGCGGAATATGATAATTACAGGTGTATTTGTTGAATAAGGTGTTTTTGTAACTTTTTTTTTAGATTTTATTAATTTTCTTTTTTCTTTTTTCCTTCTGTTCATCGATTCATTTTTTTTCAGTTTGTTACATTTAATTCAGTTTTTTTCTTATATTTTGTTCATTTTCTTCTTTTCTATTTCTGTTCATTGATTCATTTTTTCAATTTGTTTTTATTTAATTTCTTTTTTTTTTCTATCTCATGTTTTATTCTCTTTAGTTCAGCTTTGCTCTTCCGGGATCTCCTCCTCCTCCTCCTCCTCCTCCTCCTCCTCCTCCTCCTCCTCCTCCTCCCCCTCATTTTTCTTCCTTTTTTGTTCTTTCTTTTGTTTTTTGTTGTTTAGTTTGCACTTCTACTTATTTTATTTCTTGTTCTTCTTGTTTTTTCTCCTCTTGTTCTTCTACTTCTTTCCTTCTTTCTTCCTTTTTGTTCCTGCTCTTGTCTTTTTTTGTTTGTTCTATTTTTATTTTTCGTGTTCTTGTTTTTAGTTCATCTTCTTATTCTTCTTCATCTCTATTTCTTCTTCTACTTACCTTTCTCTTCTTTTCCTTCTTTTCCTTCTTCTACTTGATCTTCTCTTCCTCCTTTTCTTTCCTTCCAAACCTCTTCCTCCTTCTCCTCCTTCTCCTTTGATCCCTCGACTTCTCCTCGGTTTTTAAGGAACATTAAAATTCTAAGGGATGGAAAATGTTGGAGTTCTGGCCTTTTCTAGTGTGTGTGTGTGTGTGTGTGTGTGTGTGTGTGTGTGTGTGTGTGTGTGTGTGTAAGTTTTTTTATTTCTTATTTCATTATTGTATTTTATTTTCTAACACTACTACTACTACTACTACTACTACTACAAGTACTTTTACTACTACTACTTTTACTACTACTACTTTTACTACTACTACTACTACTACTACGAGAGAGAGAGAGAGAGAGAGAGAGAGAGAGAGAGAGAGAGAGAGAGAGAGAGAGAGAGAGAGAGAGAGAGATTGGGTGGAGTTTGATTGGGAGTTATTCACCTCTGATTGGTGTTTGTGGGAATAAGGGTGAAAATTCAGACGTACACACCAAATATTCATACATTGTCTGTCTGTCTGTCTGTCTGTCTGTCTGTGTGTGTGTGTGTGTGTGTGTGTGTGTGTGTAAGGATGTTTGTCTGGCTGTCTGTATGTATGAGTGTATTTTTTGTTTGTTTGTTTGTATGCATGACTTCCTGTTCTCTCTCTCTCTCTCTCTCTCTCTCTCTCTCTCTCTCTCTCTCTCTCTCTCTCTCTCTCTCTCTCTCTCTCTCTCTCTCTCAGACCTTTCCCCCTCCTGGTTGTCTCACAGGGGACAAATTAGCTTCTGAAATGGTTTGCCCTGTGTGTTTTATGACCCTGAGGAACACCACGTGGGGGCGCGCTGTGTGGCTGGCTTTATTGGGCTTGGGGGCGTGTGGGGGCGTGTTTGGGTGTGCTTGGATGTATTTTTGTGTGTGTTTGGTTGTTTTTAGGTGTGTTTGGATATGTTTTTGGGTGTTTGAGTGTTTTTGAATGTGTTTGGGTGTGTTTGGGTGTGTTTGGGTGAGTTGGGCTGTGTTTTGGTCTATCTGGGTGTGTTTTTGGGTGTTTTTGGGTGTTTTTGAGTGTGTTTGGGTGTGTTTGTTTGTGTGTGAGTGTCTATAGGTGAGAATGAAGACCTCTAAGGGACTTGTAAGAGAAATGTTTAGGAAAGTGTAGAAGGAACATGGAATAAACCAATAAAAATAATAGATACCACAAGATTAATTGATCTGCAACGAAGGAATCTGCTTGTTTGTAACTTGTGAGCTGTGTGTGGAAGAGCAGGGAAGGTAGAGAATAGGGTTTTTAAAGGGACAGTGAATGGGAGGAAGGGAAGACTGTTGACTAAGGAATGGGGGAAAGAAATGGTTTGGGTTTTCATGTTTGTCAAGTTGTAAAAGGGGGAAAGTCTTTCTCTCTCTCTCTCTCTCTCTCTCTCTCTCTCTCTCTCTCTCTCTCTGGTTTAGATAAGGAATGAAAGAAAAACAATTTGGCAGACAAGTTATGTGTGACCAGTTTTGTTTTTGCCACTTCTAAAAAAAAAAAGATAAGTAAAAAAGTAAGAAAAAATAAATAAATAAAAAGCGTCATTTCTAAGTTTGTTTTGATGGTAAAAGAAAAAAATAGTGCGTTTTTTTTTTTTTGTTTTTGCTCCTGTTTGAAAGAATTAAGAAAAAGAGATGCATATTGGAAACCTTTGTAGGGAGAGAGAGAGAGAGAGAGAGAGAGAGAGAGAGAGAGAGAGAGAGAGAGAGAGAGAGAGAGAGAGAGAGAGAAACAAAGTAAATAAAACACCAACATAATTTCCCTTTGATCGTCTGACAGGGGAAAAAATGAGGGAAAAATGTTCAAGTACGTGTATTTAATAGATGTTTCTTTTTTTCCCCTTTTTTCCTTTTTTTTTCCTCAGAGCAACAAAGGAAAGATACATTTTTAGAAAGTTGAGTAATGATTTTCTTGATTTTCTAGTTTTTTTCATCTTTTTTCCTTTATGATTTTCCTGACTTTCATTTCTTTGTATTTTATGTATTTCCTATTTTTTCCTTTTCCTCTACTTTTCTTCATTTCTCTTCTTTTTCCTCTTTTTCTCTCGTTTCCCTTCTTTTCAAACTTTTCCCTCTCGATTTTTTCTCTTTTCCACATCTCTTTCTCTTCACTTTTTTCCCTTTTTCCTTTCTTTTCCCCATAATCCATTCCTTTCCCCCCAAAATTTCCACCCTCTTTTCCCCTTTTCTCCTTTTTTTGCCATTTTTCTTTTCCTCTTCAGAATTTTCCCTTTTTCTCTCCTTCTCTCTCTTTATCACTTTCCCCCCTTGCTTTTTTTCTTTTCCTGTTATTCTCCTTCTCTTCACCTTTGTATTTCTTCCGTTTTCATTTCCTCTTTTCCAATTTATTTCCTCTTTCCTTTTTCTTTTTCCTGTTTTTCCATTCTTTCGTTCCTGTTTTCCCATTTCTCTTTTCTTTTCCTTTCCCATTTCTCTTTCCTTCCAATTTTCACCTCGTTTTCTTTATTTTTTCCTGTTTTCCCCTTTTGTTTCTTTGCACAAGCATCTTTTAACTCTTTTCTCTCATTTTCCCTCTCTTTTCCCATCGTTTTCTCTCAGTTTTCCCTCTCTGTTTCTTTCTCCCTTCTTTTCACCCGTATCTAAAAGCTCTTTCCTCTCTTTTTCCCTCTCTTCTCCTTTTTTCCCCCTTCTCTTTTCCCCTTTCTCCCCTCTTCCTCCTTTTCACCTTGTTTTTCTCCGATTTTCTTCACTTTTCCCCTCTTTTTTCCCCTCTTTTTTTCCCCTCCCTTTTTTTCTATTACCTGGGAGTTAGTTTCCATGTCCTCGTATTTTGCGGTGGTTGAGGGGAAATCATTCGCTGTGTTTTGTATTTACGGTTCTGAGGGGAAAAAAATGTTATACCCATCCCTCATATATTTGAGAGAGAGAGGGGAGTAATCTCTCTCTCTCTCTCTCTCTCTCTCTCTCTATTACCTGTTTTTTTTTCTTTCCTTAACGCAGGAGGAAGGAGGAGGGAGGAGGAGGAGGAGGAGGAGGAGAAGGAGGGGGAGGAGGAGGAAGAGGAGGAAGAGGTAAAAAAGATGGGGAACCAGGTCTCTTCCATCTTTTTTCCTCTTTTCCCTTCTTCCTTTTACCGAGGAGGAGGAGGAGGAGGAGGAGGAGGAGGAGGAGGAGGAGGAGGAGGAGGAGGAGTACATGAGAGAGCATATCTTTTTCTTTCCTCTTTTTTCCTCTCTTCCTGCCTTCCTTTCCAGAGGATTATGGGAGGTGGAGGAGGAGGAGGAGGAGGAGGAGGAGGAGGAGGAGGAGGAGGAGGAGGAGGAGGAGGAGGAGGAAATGAGGAATGAACGTGTTAAGCTCTCGTCTTCCCTTCATTTGCTCAAGGGGAGAGAGAGAGAGAGAGAGAGAGAGAGAGAGAGAGAGAGAGAGAGAGAGAGAGAGAGAGAGAGAGAGAGAGAGAGAGTAAAAGTAGTAGTAGTTGTAGTAGTAGTAGTAGTAGTAGTAGTAGAAAAGAGAAAAATCGAAAAATATTAATGAAAAATATAAAAAAGAGGAGGAGGAAGAGGAGGAGGAGGAGGAGGAGGAAGAGAAGGACGAAAAGGAGGAGGAGGAGAGGAATGAGGAGGAATAGAAGGACTAGGAGAGAGAATAGGAAAAAGATAAATATGAAAAAAATAGAAAAATGACGAGGAGGTTGAGGAAAAGGAAGAGAAAGAGGAGAAGAAGATGGAGGAGGAAGAGGAGGAGGAGGAGGAGGAGGAGGAGGAGGAGATTTGCTTGTATACCTCCCTCTTGAGCCGAAGATGAGAGGTAACATTGATGGTTGACTAAGGTGCAATATAAACTCTCTCTCTCTCTCTCTCTCTCTCTCTCTCTCTCTCTCTCTCTCTCTCTCTCTCTCTCTCTAAAAGTCACTTCCACCTACGTTAATATTGAATTGTTTCACTACACAAAGACTGACCTTCTGTTCTGCTTCCTTCCTTCTTCCCTTTCTTCCTTTCTTCCTTCCTTCCTTCCTTTATTTAAGCATTCTTTCCTTCTCTTTCTTTTTTTTCCTTTTTTTCCTTTCTAAACTAACCCCATCTTACTTTCCTTCCTTCCTTCCTTCATTCCTTCCTTACTTTCTTCCATTTCTCCTCTCCCTCTCTCCCTTCCTTCCCTTCTTCGTTCGTTTGTTCGTTCGTTTCTTCCTAACCTAACCCCATCCAACTTTCCCTTTCTCTCACTTTACACTCTCACTCTCTCCAAACCTTTGCTTGAGGCGAGAGAGAGAGAGAGAGAGAGAGAGAGAGAGAGAGAGAGAGAGAGAGAGAGAGAGAGAGAGAGAGAGAGAGAGAGAGAGAGAGAGAAAGTCGCTATGATAAATTCAAGTCAAAGAAAATTAAATATACTTTTCTTTGTTTTCTTATTTTTTTCATTATTGTTCTTTGTATAAAATCACTTCTTCTTATCTTTGCTTTTCTCTTCATCTTTATCTCTTATTATCTTTTTCTCTCATTCTCACAACTTCATCATATTTATCTCTATTTTAATCTAGAATCAAACATTTTCTTCTCGTTTCTTCTTTTTTTCTCTACTTCTCAGAACTGTATATTTGTGTTTTTCCCCCCAAGCTTTTGTTTTTCTCATCTTTTTAAACGTTTATTTTCATGAAAGGCTTTGTTTTCCTTGAACTTTTTAACAGTGTTCTTTGTGTTTGTCTTGAATTTATAGTTATTGCGTTTTTATTTTGTTTCCTCGTTTTCTTTTATGGATTTGTTTCCTCGTGTCTCTTTTCAAGCATATGTTTCCTTTCTTTCCTTTTAAACACCTTTTTTCTAACATATCTTTCCTTCTCTTTTACTTCTAAACACTTTTCACGAACAAGACTTTCATTCCCCTTACCTTTAAAATACTTTTCTCTAACGACTTTTTTCTAACGTAATTTCCCTTCCCTTTACTTTTAAATACTTTTCACAAACATAACTTTCTTCCCTTACTTATGAACTCTTCTCTAACGTATCTCTCCTTTCACTTATTATTCAGCATTTTTTGCCCATTCTTTATTAATTATAATGGAAAAAATCTTATTTAGTTTTATTTTCAAACATAATATTGTTCCCTTTACTCTTAAACACTTTTCTCAACCACATATTTCCTCCCCTTACTTCATAACACTTTTCTAATACCCTTTCTCCCTCCTCCCTTTACTTTTTCAACACTTTTCGCTAACCTAACTTGCCTTCTCTCACTTTCGAACAATTTTCTATGCCAATTTCTTTACCAGGAAGATGAAGAATGCACGAAAACAAGAGGGTGAGGTGCAGTACGTGTGTTTGTCTAGCTTTGCCTGACATGTTCTCCTCTTGTACTTCTCTTCTCTCAAAAGAAATATTTGTGAAGTTTTTATGTGAAGTTTTTGCCAAGTTAGGAATGTTTGATTGGGTGCGTGCTTGTCTGTGTGTTTGGCTCCGTTGTCTTGGAGAGGAGAGGGAGAGAAAGGGAGAGGGAGAGGGAGAGGGAGAGGGAGGGGGGTTAAAATGGTATCTGATGTTGCTTGTAAATCTTTTGGTTTTCTATTGATGGGTTTGTGTTGGGTCTGGTTTCACGAGAGGCGTGTATGATTCTCTTCTCTCTCTCTCTCTCTCTCTCTCTCTCTCTCTCTCTCTCTCTCTCTCTCTCTCTCTCTCTCTCTCTCTCTCTCTCTCTCTCTCATTTTTCGTATGTTATCAAAATTCTAAATATACAAAGTGAAAAGAAAAAACGATACTATGTATACGAGAAATTTAAATCGCCTTTTTTTTTTTTCAGGTGTCTAATTTGAGGCACAGAAACTCACCTGAATAGATTAATTAATACTAAACCCTCATGAATTATCAACAAGTGACCTTTTGAATTAAGGTCACAGGAAGCGAAATATTCACCTGTGCATACTTATTCCTTCTCACCTGTAATTGTCTCACGGTCTGGACAGGTGGTAGTGGTGGTGGTGGTGAAAGTGGTATCTCCTTGCTAATTGTGGTGAAGGGAGTGATGATTGTGGCGAAAGAAGTGGTGGAGGAAGAGGTGATTGTGGTGTTTGCTAATTGTGGTGAAGGAAGTGGTCAAAAAATATGTTGTTGCTAATTGTCTTGAAGGAATGTGGTGACTGTGGTTTGAGATGAAGTGTGATGAGCTAGTTAAAATATCACTGGAATCAAGAAAACATCCTTAAAAACCCTAATAACGTCCACTGCAACCTTTTAAACACTCAAAAACATTAAAAAAAATAAATAAAAAACCCCAACAACTTCCACTACAACCACTTCAACACTAAAAAACATGAAAACCACTTTTACAAACATCAATAACTCTCACAAGAACCTCTTAAACAACAACTAGCACCACAAAAACCACCTAAAAAACCCTAACAACCTCCACTACAACCCTTTTAAACACTCAGAACCATGAAAACACACTTGAAAACCCCAGGAACTCTCAGTGGCTATGCTTGTTCAACGAGAGATACGCCACAAAACACAATGGCTAATAATCAATGATCACTCCCATTCCCCATTACTGGAGGATGAAAGGGGCTGGAGTATGAATGGACGGAGTAATAACTACTGTAGATAATGCATGATGACCTATTAGAGGTGGTTTGTGTGAGTGAATAGTTAATGAGAATGTGGAGGTGCGTGAATGTGAGCTGTGGGTGGATCGTGAAGTCTCCTCGCTTAGTCTGATTCATTATTCACTTCATTTGCTTCATTTATTCATCAGTGTAATGCTTTTGGTGAAGAAGTGTTGGTAAGGTTTAGTTAGGTTTGGTTAGTTTGGGTTTAAAAGGTAGAGAAAACGTAAGGGCGTGGTCGGTTAAAGAAAACGGATATTTGGTTTTGAATGTTGTTTTTAGTTATGTTAGGTTAGATTAGGTCACGTAAGGTTAGGTTAGGTTAGGTTAGGTCACGTAAGTTAGGTTAGGTTAGGTTAGGTCAGGTTAGGTTAGGTTAGGTTAGGTTAGGTCACGTAAGTTAGGTTAGGTTAGGTTAGGTCAGGTTAGTTAGGTTAGGTTAGGTCACGTAAGTTAGGTTAGGTTAGGTTAGGTCAGGTTAGGTTAGGTTAGGTTAGGTCACGTAAGGTTAGGTTAGGTTAGTTTGAGTTTAAAAACGTAAAGAAAATGGCTTCTTTTTTTATATTGTTTTAGTTCTTAGCGTGTATGAAAAAATAAATAACGAATATGCAGAGAGAGAGAGAGAGAGAGAGAGAGAGAGAGAGAGAGAGAGAGAGAGAGAGAGAAAATACCAGAATGTTTGATAGTGTAATTATTTTCATATTTTCATCACAGACTCAAGCAAAAAAAAAAAAAAGCATCACCAACTCAAATTTTCCCTCTGTTTTTTTTTTCCCTTTCTTTAAAATTTGGCGTGTCAGTTCGCTCATAACCTTTTGCTTTGAGTCTCCACACGTGGCGGGAATAAAGGGGAAAAAAATACGTTACTCTGTTTGTTTTCATCGCCAACCCACGAAAGTTTGAGGAATCTGGTGCCTTTGAGCGCGTGTTGGAAAGTTTTCAGTCTTTAATCTACGCCTTACGGAACTCAAGGAAAGGAGGAAGATGTAGGAGGAAGAAGAAGAGGAGGAGGAGGAGGAGGAGGAGGAGGAGGAGGAGGAGGGAGAGGAAGAGAATGGAAGGGAGAATAAATATGTTTGATTTTTTTTTTTGTAGATATGCATTTCAAAATTCAAAGAAAAATAGGAAGAGAAAGAGGAAGAGGAGGAGGAGGAAGAGAATGGAAGGGAGAATAATTATGTGTTTGTTTTTTGTAGATATGCATCTCGAAATTCAAAGAAGGGAAGAAAAACAAGAACAGGAAGAGGAAGAGGAAGAAGAGGAGGAGGAGGAGGAAGAGGAAAAAAATAATTGTCTTTTTTTAAGTAGATCTTGTATTTCGAAACTCAAGGAAGGGAAGAAGCAGAAGGAGAAAGAGGAGGAGGAGGAGGAGGAAGAGAAGGAGGAGGAGGAAGAGGTAAGGAAGAATAATTA
Organism: Scylla paramamosain; assembly: GCF_035594125.1. NCBI lineage: Eukaryota > Metazoa > Arthropoda > Malacostraca > Decapoda > Portunidae > Scylla > Scylla paramamosain. The sequence goes on from NC_087195.1 coordinate 1,611,118, forward strand.
TGCCTCTTTTAAGTAGATACTGTATTTCGGAAAGAAGCAGGAGAAAGAGGAGGAGGAGAAGGAAGAGGAGGAGGAAGAGGAAGAGAACAGAATAAAGAAAATGAATCTTTTCTAGGGGGTCATATGTAAACCTGATGAATTCTTGTACCAACCCTTATGTTCTTGTATTTTCAGTGATAAATAAAAAAAAAGTACCCATTTCAAGACTAAGCTGGATTAATCTATGGAAGGGAATGAATGAGAGAAATAGATAGGCATATTTTCTATAAGGATTGCCACGTGTAGGCCTGATGACCTCTTGCACCAATTTCTTTTTTTTTCCTTTTCTTCTTTTCCTCTCGTTTTGTCAGTCCAGTTTTCTTTATCCTTCACATGTCTCCTAGTTTTCCTCGCCACTGTAAGTTTCCCCATTACATGTTGAAAATTTTCCCTCCCAAGTACTTTCTCTCAACTTTCCTGGCGGTGTTTGTTCTACTTTCACAGATATTTTTTCCTCCTCCATCACCGCCACTGCCCAGTTTGTTTTCCCCGCAGCCTCTACCTTCGCAACTTTTCCTCACATTTCCTTCGTTACAACTTCAAGTGATCTTTAACTCCTCATTTTTGGCAACACTGTGATTCAAAGCCTCGTCTTGACATTACGGCGAAAATTTTAAGTTTCCTTTTATTTAGACGAATGAAAAGAGGAAAATTTAATACAACACTGATGAAAATTCTGTATATCTTAGGGGAAATAAACAAGAGTCGATATTTTTTGTACAGTGAGAAAAAGACGAACAGGCAGGTAATAAGACAGACAGACAGACAGACAGAGAAGCAGACAGTTTAGTTATTATTAAAAGTATGAAGTAGTGAATGAATAAGTAAATAGAAAGAAGATAGAGACGAGCAGCGAGGTAGATAGACAGAGAAACGGACAGATTAAACATTATGAAGCGTTTAAACTAATGAATGGATGTAAAGAAATGAAGATAAAGACAGAAATTAATAGAGACGTAAGATAGACAGAGAGAAAAAAAAACAGACCAAGCAAAGCATTATTAGAAGTATAAATTAATGAAGGTAAAGAAATAAAAAAAAAAAAATCGAGTGGTGAAAAATGAAAGAGGAAGAAATTATTTAGTAGATCAAGATACGGGAAGTGAATAAAGGAGTAAACAGGGAGATACAATCAAAGGAAACTAAAGTGAATGAAAGGAAGAACAAGATGAATGAATAGATAAGCAAGTTTCATTCATAAAACGAACACACACACACACACACACACACACACACACACACACACACACACACACACACACACACACACACACACACACACACACACACACACACACACACACACACACACACACACACACACACACACACACAAATAAATAA
>NC_087195.1:1617500-1632500 GCF_035594125.1 Scylla paramamosain
ATCATTGATGCACACACACACACACACACACACACACACACACACACACACACACACACACACACACACACACACACACACACACACACACACACACACACACACACACACAGACAAGTAACAGACAAAACTAGAAGGAACAACATTAATAACACACACGCTTATAGAACACCAACTATTACAATACATGAATTAAAATAAGAGACTGCTTTGTGTGGCGGGGCGGGACAGGTGAACCAGGTGAGATATAGGTATTAAGACAGTCAAGGAGCGGCAGGGCAGGTGTGTTACGTCAGGTTAGTTCAGTGGAAGTGGCTTAGAGAGAAGAGGTGGAGGGGGTAATCTGCCTCGGCTCAGGTGTGGGATAGACAGGTGTGGGACAGGTGTTGAACATAAAGTTGTAGTGAAATTGTTACTAGTACTACACATATACACTAAAAACAAACATACGCATACATACACACACACACACACACACACACACACACACACACACACACACACACACACACACACACACACACACACACACACACACACACACACACACACACACACACACCTGGTTTGTAGAAAGACAATTAGATCCTGTTTAAAATTCCTTCTCTCTGTCTCTTTCTCTCTCTTTCTTCCTCTCTCCTTGTCTTTATTTCTCCTTTTCCATCTCTCGTCTCTTCACATCACATCAGGTCAAGTGAGGTCACACAGGTGAGGTCAGTCACCTTTCTCCGTGACCACCTGTTGATGACCTCGCCTCACTTCTCTTATTGGTCACTGCGAGGTCAATATTAGTCTGTGATTGGTCCGAGGAGACCCATTCACAGCGTTTCTTTTCCCTGTGACCTTGTTTAAGTTCTTGACCGCGTGGGGAGTGGTGGTGGTGGTGATGGTGGTGGCGGGCAGACGGAGCGGCGCACGTCCGTCCTCCCCTGTGTCTGATGCAACACTGAGCCACCTGCCTTTAGTTATTGCCGACTCTACCTCTCTCCCTCTCCCTCTCCCTCTCCCTCTCTCTCTCTCTGTATCTTTCTCCCGTCCTTACTCGCTCACTCTGTCTAGCTCTCCCCTCTCCCTCTCTCCCTGCCTCTCCCTCCCTCTACTCGTTTTCCAGCTCTCTTTTTTTACCCTCCCTCCCTTCCTCCTCCTCCTCCTCCTCCTCCTCCTCCTCCTCCTCCTCCTCCTCCTCCTCCTCCTCCTCCTCCTCCTCTCCCTTCCTCCCGTCCTCTATCATCGCTAATGCTATTGCTTCTCTTCGTTCTTCTTGTTCTTTTCTCTTTTATTTTTTTTTATTTTTATCTCCTGTTTGATGTTGTTGTTATTGGTGGTATTCGCTGTTCCTCCTCCTCCTCCTCCTCCTCCTCCTCCTCCTCCTCCTCCTCCTCCTCCGCTCTTTCTTGATATTCCCTCGCTTCTCTCTCTCTCTCCTCTATCTCTTTGTCTCTCGTTTTTTCCTCCTCTCCCTGTTCTTGTCTCCTCTTCCATCACCAGAACTCTCATTATCCTCCTCCTCCTCTCCTCCTCCTCCTCCTCCTCCTCCTCCTCCTCCTCCTCCTCCTCCTCCTCCTCTTCATTCTTCATCTGAGATTTTGTCTTTCTTGAATACCACTATTATCTGTCATCATCATCATCATCATCTTAATTATCATCATCATCATCATCATCATCATTATCGTCATTGTCATCGTTGTTACAGTACTCTCTCTCTCTCTCTCTCTGTTACTTCATTTTTTTTCCCTCTTTTCTCCTTTTCTTCTCATTTTATTTTTATTTGCTTATGTGTGCATCTCTGTGTGTGTGTGTGTGTGTGTGTGTGTGTGTGTGTGTGTGTGTGTGTGTGTGTGTGTGTGTGTGTGTGTGTGTGTGTGTGTCAGCCTGTCTATCTGTCTGTCTGTATTTCAATCTATGTTTTTATCTCGCTGTTTATCTTTCTACTTTTTTGTCTTTCTGTATCTATTTCCCTCACTCGTCCTCTCTCTCTCTCTCTCTCTCTCTCTCTCTCTCTCTCTCTCTCTCTCTCTCTCTCTCTCTCTCTCTCTCTCTCTCTCTTTCTCTCTTTCTCTCTGCACTGCACTGCAACTGTGTATAGGTAATCTCTAATTAACCATTGGCTCACCTGTAGCTAACGAGGCCATGTGGTTATTGAGTTCCCCACACTGCCTCACCTGCCTTTGTTTCTGGATAAGGTAATCACTCGCTTCTAAATCCCTCGACCCCATCTGCCTGCCCTCCCTTCCTCCCTCCCTCCCTCCCTCCCTCCCTCCCTCCAGCCCTCCTGTTCTCTGTTCTTCATTATTCAACCATAGGGTAGTTTATTCATCTGGGTTAAAAAAAAGGTTGGTGTACAGACTGACACACTGAAATAAAATGATATACTGATATGCATATATTTATAGATACGTGTGTTTTATTTATTTTTTTATTATTCGTTAGCCAAAATAAAAAAATAAACGTAACTAACATACACACGCACATATATCATAAAAATGTATATATATGAAAAAAAGAAAGGAAGACTGAACTAGAAACACATGAAAAATGAAGCTATTTATCCCAAGAAATAAGGAAAAAAAAATCGAAGAAATGGAAAATTATAAAGCCAAAAAAAAAAAAAAATAAATAAATAAATAGATAAAGTAAATAAATAAATAAATATATAGGACACAATACCATCAACAAATATAAAAACAAACAAACATACACACACACAAAAAAAAGACACTTACCAACCAGCAAACAAATAAAAGTTCAACAATCAAGTGCAAAAAAAAAGAAAAAAAAGTAAAATAATAATAATAAAAACAACTGGACATTTCAGAAGTGGATAATTCTCATGTTCAGTTCTGCCATTACTACAAGTTTAACCCTTTTTGTTTATTTATTTATTTATTTATTTTTTTTTGGCAACATGATTTTTTATTTTTCAGGGTTTAAACATCATCACAGTTCATGAAATACGTTTATAGTCAAAAGTTCAATCACGAAGTATTGTTTACTAACCGACCAGATGGAAAAATATTGTACCATATCATCAGAGAGAGAGAGAGAGAGAGAGAGAGAGAGAGAGAGAGAGAGAGAGAGAGAGAGAGAGAGAGAGAGAGAGAATTGTAAAGTATCGCAATTTTGCCTCTCTATTTTGTGCAGTTGATAAAACCCAGGTATTGTTCTCGTATGTGTGTGTGTGTGTGTGTGTGTCTGTGTGTGTTCCCAGTGTGTATTTCTAAGAACTAATAATTCTCTCTCTCTCTCTCTCTCTCTCTCTCTCTCTCTCTCTCTCTCTCTCTCTCTCTCTCTCTCTCTCTCTCTCTCTCTCTCTCTCTCTCTCCTTCCCTCTTCCTCAGTCAACACTCGTGAAAATGTTCTCTTGCTATCAATGTCTCTCTTCCCAACCTGTAATCCTGCTTCTCTTCCTTCCATCTCTTTGTTCCCTCACTTACTAAGCTTTCGTGTATCTGTGTGTGTGTGTGTGTGTGTGTGTGTGTGTGTGTGTGTGTCTGGTCGTGGAAATATATGTGTAGTTTTGCTCAATTCTTTTTAGTGAATATGTAGGAAAGATTTTTTTTTTTCCTTCTAGTGTTTTTATTTTTTAATGGGTCTTTTTACAGTGGATGTTTCCTTTTAGTGTGTCTCTTTCAGTGGGTATTTTTCTTTTTTTTTTGTCGTCCTTGTTTTGTCTCTCATATAAAAAATGACGTAATGATTTTCTATTGTTCTCTTGTCTCTCAATTCGTAGTAATTATAGTAATCATGGGATAAAAAAGTTGTAATGTATTTTGGTCTTGTTCCTCTTTTTTTTTTTTTTTTAACTCGTATTTGTAATTGTGTCGCAAAGTAGGTTTTAACATATGGTTTTGTTTTCCTCCTGTTTCTGAATTCGTATTAATGATAGTTTAAAAAGTCGACCTTCTTGTGGTTTTCTTGCCCATTTCTTGTTTTTTTTTTTTCAGTTTGTATTAGTGACGGTATAAAAAGTTTAAGATGTTATAGTTTCCTTGTTCCTATCTCACAATTCATATTAGAACAAAGGAAGGTTTAAGATACATTTTTTTTTGTCGCTTTCTCATTTTTCAGTTCGTAATAGTAGCAGAGTAAAATGAAGACTTAAGAAGTTGTAGTAGCCTTCTTCCAGTATCACAATTCACACTAGTAACCATGAACAAAGGAATACTTAACATGCTGCGGATTTCTTGCTTCCATTTATTTCACCTTGCTTTTCCTCTTGAATGAAGCCACCACGTCGCCTTCTTGGAACTCCTTGGAGGCGCCTCAAGGAATCAATTACCGCCCCAGAACTTGTGATGTGAAACCTGATCTCTATTCACGGTGGAAAATTCTTGGAAACACGTACTGTTGTTTTTATTTTCTCAAAGCTGAGGGATGGGCAGCTACTGTTTCACTCTTCACTTTTGTTCCATGTGTGTGTGTGTGTGTGTGTGTGTGTGTGTGTGTGTGTGTGTGTGTGTGTTAGTCTCTTTTTCTTCTTTAGCCTGCCGAGTTGTTGTAATGGAGAAATCTTTAAAATATTCACCCTAATTTCTTCTTGCAAAGGTTATAAGTAAAGGAGACTGCGACTTCATGTTTCAATATGTCATTTTCTGAGTGGGTTGTGTGTTTCTTCCAATTTGGACGTGTGTTGAGTGATGCAACTTAAATATTCCCCAAAAATGCTCTTTTCTCATAGTTTTCCAAAGGTCAGAAAAAGAAGAATGTGTAAAATTTCAGTCTTTTTCTGAATTTGCAAACTCTTCCATTTTTTTTTTTTTTTTAGGTACGTGATGGTGTGTTAGAAATCATTTGAAATACTCAGTCTCTTATTTTCCAAAGGTTAGAAGAAGGAGTGTGTAAGATGTCAGTGTCAGATTTGCTTTTTAAAATAAGTTAAGCCTTCAATTTTCTTTTATACACTCAATGATCAACTTAAAATGCTCAATTTTCATGATTTTCCAAAGGTTAGAGAATGAAGTACATTTCCTTCCTTCATTCAACGTTTTATTTCTATATTTGTGGCTTCATTTATAATTCTCGTCTCTGTAATTCGTGTGAATCAGTAACTCTCTTTTGTTTCATGATCAGGTAATTTCCTCCTCTATGTCTTTATACGCGTTAGAAAAGACCTTCTGCTGGGTTATAAGGGGAAAGACTCGTGAAATATCGTCTCTCTGTTGACTTAAAGATAAAAGGAAAGAAGGAAAAGGTAAAAACGTCGAAGGTGTTGAGTTTCACGTTTCACTTACACTGACTTCCTTCGCTACATCTGCCGGGTGATACGGGGAAAGACTCTTGAAATGTTGTATCTGTTGAGTAAAAGTAAAGGGGAAAGGTTTATAAAGTCTATAGCTATTAAATTCCACGTTTCATTTCCATTTCTTTCCTTCACTTTTTTCTTTACTTTTATTCTTACCTGGTTACGAAGGAAAAGTCTTGAAATATGTTGACGAAGGAATATTTTTAAAGTCTACGGACAACAATTTCCACGTTTCACTTGCATTTCCTTTCTTCAGTTAATTTGTTTGTATACCTGCCTGGTTATGAGGGGGAGACACGTGGAATACCGTCTCTCTGTCAATCTAAGTGTGAAAGGAGGGAAGGAAGGTGAAAAAAATCTACGGTAATTAAAATCCACGTTTTACTTACATTTCCTTCCTCTAGTCCTTGTTTTATTTCCATACTTGCAAAGAGAGAGTCTTAAAATTCTGTATCTGTTAGGTTTAAAGATAAAAGAAAGGAGGATAACTTAAAAGATTCTATTGATGTAACGATCTTTTTTTTTTTTACGTACATTTCTTCCTCCAGTTCGTGTTTTATTTGTTTGTGGGTTTATTCATGAGGAAAGATAAAGGATGGAAAAATATATGTAGCTCTATGATTTCACGTTCCATTTGTAATTCCTGGATGTAGTTTGTTTGTTTGTTTGTGTTATTGTCTACGGTGGAAACTGTATTGGTAAACTTGTATTTGATTTTTTTTCTTTCTCTTCATATGTCTGTTCTTATTTCTTTTGTGAGGGAAGGAAGGCGAGCGATATATGGAACAAGAACAGAATGAAAACTCACAAAAAAAAAAAAACGAAGGAAAGAGAGAAGAAAGAACAAAAAGATTAAAAAAAACAAAAGAGGGAGGGAAAAACAAAAAGGAGGAAAACGGAGGGGGCAGCAAAAAAAAAAAAAAAGAAAAAGAAAGAAAAAAGAAAAATAGAAGAAAACGAAGAAGAGAAGGAAAAGCAAAAGAGAAATGTTCACAAAATTATTAACTGCATAACATCCAGAGAGAGAGAGAGAGAGAGAGAGAGAGAGAGAGAGAGAGAGAGAGAGAGAGAGAGAGAGAGAGAAAGAGAGAGAGAGGGAGGTGGAGTGGTTGGGTGGATTTGAGGCGACAGGTGAGGCGGCAGGGAGGGAAGGTGATGGCTTTTAGTGTATAGATAAGAACCATCAGGTGAGATACTGCCTCGTCCAATCAGCTTACCTGTGACTTAGCCTCGCCGCCTCACCTGCATCACGCACTCTGAACAGGCGAGGGACGACAGGTAATGCGACACACACACACACACACACACACACACACACACACACACACACACACACACACACACACACACACACACACACACACAACTTCCTACTGTGATTTTTTTTTTGTTAGTGTTAAGGATAAAAGGGGAAAGAGTGAGCGGTATATTGGACAAATAAACACACACACACACACACACACACACACACACACACACACACATGTTTTACTTAAGGATGCAACGTGTAACAGGTGTAATACAGAAGGGACAGGTGTTTTACAAGGACAGGTGTGGGACGGGAATGAACTGTTGTGGGATAGGAATGGACAGGTGTGGTAATGGACAGGTGTGGTACAGAAAACACAGGTGTGGAACAGATAAAGACAGGTGTAACAAAAAAGGGTGTGAAATTAAGTAATTATGACACTAACAATAATTACTACCACTACTACTACTACTACTACTACTACTACTACTACTACTACTACTACTACTATCATTTTGCTTTCACCTTCCTGCGGGACTGCATGAAATATTAGGTCTGTAATACTGTGGGAAAGTGTTACCAGAAACGCGTCGTGACCTTTTATATAATTCAGTGTTTGGAAGAGGAAGGAAAATGGAAGAGGAGGAGGAGGTAGTGGTGATGGTGGTGGTGGTGGAGGAGGAGGAGGAGAAGGAGTAGAAGGAAAATCAAACGGAAATGAGAAAAAAGATAGAAAATAGTGAGAAGAAAATGATGATGATAAGAATGATAAGAAGAAAGCGAGGAATAATTACAAGATTAATGAGAAAAAAGAATAATGAGAAGAAAAAGAAAAACAGAAAAAAAGAAGAATTAGAAGAAGAAGGAGGAGAATGATGGCAACAAAAAGAAAAGGAGAAATAGAAGAGTTTAGTAAAAGTAAAGAAAATAAAAGAGAAAAAGAGAAGACAGAAAACAAAACAGATATTCAAGGAAGGAAGAGAAAGACAAGAAAGGAATAAAGGAAGAGAGAGAACTAAGGAAGAAGGAATAACTGATAACTATAAGAATGTGGGAAGAATGAAAAAAAAATATATTGTGCTGTGAAAAGTGAGAGAGGAGGAGGTACGGACAAAAGAGAAAGTAAAGAAGGAAGGAAGGAAGGAAGGAAGAAAGAGGGAAGAAGGGTGTGTAATCATTAATGAAGAGATTGAATTAGGGAAAATGACAAGAAGAAAAGGAGAAACGGAGGAAAAAGAGACAAGGGAAAGAGAGGAAAAAGGAAAAAGTGGAACAGGAGATAAGATAAAAATAGAATGAAAATCTGATAAAAAAAAAAGGGTTGGAGAAAGAAGAATGAGAAAAAGAGAAGATGCAAAGAGAGAGAGAGAGAGAGACAGACAGAGACACAGAGAGACAAGCCAAAGATCAGTGTAGTTTCAGTTTCCAAGCCTCAACAAGACAGCGTGATGCACAAAGCCACTGTGATCCTATTTCCCTCTCCTCTGCTCTCTTAGCGGGCTTCTGGCGGGGGACTGGAAGAGGCGGCCCGCTCCCTGAATGGCTGCGTGGGGATTACAGGAAGGCTTAGATGAGGTTTAAATTGTGGTGTGGCCAAGTCTTTATGTGGATTACCTCCTGCAAGACCCGGGCACGCTGTATCTAAGGGCGCCTCGTTTGCGTGGGGCGTATTGCACTGATTTCCTGGTGTTTTGCTACGGAAGGGAGGAAAGGAAAGGTTAGGTTGGGTTTTGGTTGGTGATGTGCGGTGAAGAGGGTCTGATGAATGTAAATGGGAGGAGTTGGTTTGCATTCACGTTTTTTGGGGTTATTGGTGTGTTTTGTGGGGAAGGGACAAAGGGAAGGGTTCAGTTGGGGTTGGTGAGGTGAGGGTTTGTGAAAGTCGGGGAATGTGAAGGGAAGAGTATAAAATAATGAGAAGGGGAAAGTGTGGAAAAGTGGAAATGAATTATGTAATGGGGAATGACCGTGAGGAAACGTAGGTGTTAATGGGAAATAGAATTAAATAGGTAACAGGGAAAAACAACAGATAAAAGAAAGGGTGGATGTACCGCAGAAGGTAATGGATGAATATAAATAAATAAAAAACGAGAATTAGTGAAGTGATAGGGAGAACATGAAATAAAACAATAAAGAAGAAGAAATGAATGAAAGAACATACAATAGGTGATGATGGGGAATGAAATGAAATTGTAGTGAAGTCATGCACAGGATTACTTTTAAAATAGGGAGATGGGGAGGGTGGTGGAGAGACTGGGTGAGGGGGAGGGAGGGGGTGTCAAAGGGGTAAGAGTGAAGGGGTGAGGATGATATGCATAAAAGGGTTGAGATTTTTTCAGGATTAAGAATAATGGATTGTGTTGATGTTTAATCTCTCTCTCTCTCTCTCTCTCTCTCTCTCTCTCTCTCTCTCTCTCTCTCTCTCTCTCTCTCTCTCTCTCTCTGACAGACAGACAGAGAGACAGAGACGAAAAATAACCAGTAAAAGTCAAGATTCTGGTGAATTAATATTTCCTCCTTGCTCGGGAAATGAATCCTGAAATATAATAATAACATTTCTGCATCAATATAGAATAAAAGGAAGATCAAAAATAGCCAAACACGTTCCTGCCCTCAAGGTATCGACTCATGAAGCTTCGAAGAATTGCTTCACTCACAAGGGTTCACGAGTATTGAAGCTAAATTTTGAAGCGAAGTATCCTGCAGGTCAGAGAGAGAGAGAGAGAGAGAGAGAGAGAGAGAGAGATGGCGGTGGGTACTCGAGACGGATTCGTGGATTTGGACTGAAGCACCGAGTCTTTCAGGAACGCAGACGAAGCAGTTTCATGGAGTTGAGTTGAAGGTTCGATCGTGTCTCAGTGAACCGTATTCTGAAACACTTTTGCGCTGCATCTCCACTACTTTCAAAAGGCTCCAGTTGAAGTCACAAGGGTTTTTAAGGATGCTTTTACGGTTCTAGTGACAGATTAACAAGTTTTCTTCATTACTAATAGGAGAAAGAGTCTTGAGAACCCGGTTAATGAAGTCTGTGGTTTTTCTAATCAGTTGTGGTCAGAGGTCAAAAAGCGTTTTAAGTGTGTTTTTATGGTTCTAGTGAGAGATTAGCTAAATTTCTGCATTATTAACAGGAGAAACTTTATTGAGAACCCAGCTGATCACCTCTGTGGCCTTTGAAAACAGTCGTGGTGAGAGCAAAGTTTTTTCTTCAATACGGATCAGAGAAGCACTCAACTCAAAGTGTAAATTTTAACCACCTCCTCGAATTAACACCCAATTCACCCCAGCTAAATTTCACTGCCGCTTCGTATCTCGTAAACCAGCGAACCAGGAGTCTTTATCTCGTGAACCAGTGAACCACAAGTCTTTTTTTTTTCATTTCGCGAAACAGTGAGCTAGTGAACCATGAGTCTTCTTAACACGAGAACCAGTGAACCAGGAGTCTTCTTAACACGAGAACCAGTGAACCAGGAGTCTTCTTAACACGAGAACCAGTGAACCAGGAGTCTTCTTAACACGAGAACCAGTGAACCAGGAGTCTTCTTAACACGGGAACCAGTGAACCAGGAGTCTTCTTAACACGAGAACCAGTGAACCAGGAGTCTTCTTAACACGAGAACCAGTGAACCAGGAGTCTTCTTAACACGGGAACCAGTGAACCAGGAGTCTTCTTAACACGAGAACCAGTGAACCAGGAGTCTTCTTAACACGAGAACCAGTGAACCAGGAGTCTTCTTAACACGAGAACCAGTGAACCAGGAGTCTTCTTAACACGGGAACCAGTGAACCAGGAGTCTTCTTAACACGAGAACCAGTGAACCAGGAGTCTTCTTAACACGAGAACCAGTGAACCAGGAGTCTTCTTAACACGAGAACCAGTGAACCACGAGTCTTCTCATCCCACGAACCAATGAATCAAGTCATTTTTTTATCTCATGAACCATCGAACCAATGATATCGGAGCCTCGAAAAACCAGAAATGAACCCGGAGACTCCAAGACGAACCATCTCACAGCAGTTTAGTTTAATTTGATACAATATGATGAAAGTTCAAGGGTGCTTGCTCGAGTCGAACTGAAAATGAGGCGTTAGTGAGAGGGAAGTTGTGAAGGGAGAGGAGAGGGGAGATGACTGGTAGGAGCAAGGGGAAAGGGAGGATAGATAGGGGGAAAGAGAAAGGGGAGACGGATCGATGGGTAAGGAAAAGAGGGAAGGAGAAGAAGGAAGGTGAGGTGTAAGTCTGTCTGTCTGTCTGTATGTATGTCTGTATGTCTCTGTTCATTTATCATCGTTATCTTTATTAATTTCTAAGACTTTTAGCCATTAGAGAGAACGGGTATTGAACGAATATTGAGCATATTTGTACGTGTGTGTGTGTGTGTGTGTGTGTGTGTGTGTGTGTGTGTGTGTGTGTGTGTGTGTGTGTGTGTGTGTGTGTGTTTAATCCTCTATTTGGTGTTTTTAAAAAGGCAAAACTCATCGTAGTGTCCTCCTCCTCCTCCTCCTCTTTTTCCTCCTCCTCCTCCTCCTCCTCCTCCTCCTCCTCCTCCTCCTCCTCCTCCTCCTCCTCCTCCTCCTCCTCCTCCTCCTCCTCCTCTTTTCCTTGACTGTGTTCTCTTAGTTTGAATACATAATTCTCGGATTCTCACAGGAAAATTGTCTTGTGGGAAAGTTTTCAAGAATCGTGGGAAATTTTTGTATCGTAGGAAAATTCTTCGTATCGTGGGAAAAGTTTTGTGTATTTGGGGAAAATTCGTGTTTCGTTAAAATTTTTTTTGTGCTGGGAAAGTTTTGCGAATGGTGAGAAAATTTTAACCCTTTCAGTTTCTACATAATATTTTCCTCCTTCTCTTCGACAACTGATATTTTTCCTTCACTGTCCTTCTTTTCCTCTTTCCTCATTTTCCTCTTGTTTCCTGTTACTTTCCTTTTCATCATCCCTTCCTTTCCTCCGCATCTTCATCCTTTTCATCCGAACTAATTTCTTCTTCACTTCCCTTCCTCTCTTCCTACTCTCACTTTTTCCCCGTCCTCTCCTCTTACTTTTCTCCTTCCTTCCTTTCCTTCACATCTCAATTTCATCTTCACCGCCATTTTCTCCTCTGTTCTTCTTCCTTCCTTTCATCTTCATCTCATTTTTTCCTTTTGCTATCTCCATAATTCTTCTTTCATGGCCTTTCTTTTTTTCCCTCCTCCTCCTCCTCCTCCTCCTCCTCCTCTTCATTCCGTCCTGGGAGGCAATAACCTTATAGAGAAAACAAGAATGACCTACAGTATGTAAAATGTAAATTCTCTCTCTCTCTCTCTCTCTCTCTCTCTCTCTCTCTCTCTCTCTCTCTCTCTCTCTCTCTCTCTCTCTCTCTCTCTCTCTCTCTCGCTTTGATAGTTTTTCTGATGTTAATTTTATATTTTTTTCATCTCTTTGTGTGTGTGTGTGTGTGTGTGTCCGCATGTCTCTCTCTCTCTCTCTCTCTCTCTCTCTCTCTCTCTCTCTCTCTCTCTCTCTCTCTCTCTCTCTCTCTCTCTCTCTCTCTCTCTCTCTCTCTCTCTCTCTCTCTCTCTGTTACCTCCCGCTCCCCTCTGTCCATCTGCCTACCACGCCTCTCTATCCCTCTCCTCACACACACACACACACACACACACACACACACACACCTGCAATCAATCCCTGGCTACACCTGCTCCCATTACACATCTCACACACCTGTTTGGTCACAAAGGTAAGCTCATCTATCACTCACGGCCCTGTTAAGGCGAGACAGGTAAGGACAGGTGAGGCGGACAGGTGAGATGGACAGGTGGATTAAATATTTATCTGTTGATTTGTCATACGAGAGAGAGAGAGAGAGAGAGAGAGAGAGAGAGAGAGAGAGAGAGAGAGAGAGAGAGAGAGAGAGAGAGAGAGAGAGAGAATTTTCACTCGTACTATTTCACTCTCCTATGCCCCCCACCTCTCTCTCTCTCTCTCTCTCTCTCTCTCTCTCTCTCTCTCTCTCTCTCTCTCTCTCTCTCTCTCTCTCTCTCTCTCTCCCTCCCTCCCTCATTTCCTCTCCTCTCTCTGTGTCTCAAAATTTTGCCTCTTCTCTCATTAATGTTTCTCAATCCTTCCTTCCTTCCTTCCTTCCTCCTCTCACTTCTTTTCTTCTCCTCTTCCTCTTCCTCTTCCTCTCTCTTTCCTCCTCCACTTTCTCCTCATTTATATTTCTCGATCTCTTTCTCCTCACTGGCATTAGGGAAGAGAGAGGAAATTGGAGGAGGAAAGGAGAGAGAGAGAGAGAGAGAGAGAGAGAGAGAGAGAGAGAGAGAGAGAGAGAGAGAGAGAGAGAGAGACAATGACTAAATAGATAAATTAAAGTAAAATACAAAATAATGATAAAAAAATACAACAAAAAAAGATAAATAAATAAATGGCGGGAAAAAAATAGGGAAATCTTAGGAAAATAGTTTGCAGGGAGCAGTAGGAGCTTGTTTTCTAAATCTCCCTAGTTTCCTAAATATCCCCTAAAGTTTTCCCTGTTTCCCCTGAAAGTCGCCTTGAACTATGAGAAAAGAGTAAGAGAAGTTAAATGTTTAATTAATTTATATCAACACAGACTTGAATTTGGCAAGAGGAGGAGGAGGAAGAGGAAGAGGAGGAGGAGGAGGAGGAGGAGGAGGAGGAGGAGGAGGAGGAGGAGGAGGAGGAGGAGGAGATCATCTGGTGGTGGTGGTGGAGGATGAGGAGGTAACAGAAGAACAGCAGCAATAACAACAATAACAACAACAACAACAACAACAACTACTACTACTACTACTACTACTACTACTACTACTACTACTACTACTACTACTACTACTACTACTACTACTAAAGAAGAACGAAAAGGAGAGAAAAAGAACGAACAAACATGAAATGAACGAGGAGGAGGCGAGGGAAGAGGAGGAGGAGGAGGAGGAGGAGGAGGAGGAGGAGGAGGAGGAGGAGGAGGAGGAAGAAAAAAAGGAGATAAAAATAAAAAAAACAAAGAGCATAAAAATTTCAGAAAAGGAAAAAAAAGAAAAGAAAAAAAGAATGTTGAAATAAACATGGAAATATGAAATGAACAAACGAATAAAGTCACACACACACACACACACACACACACACACACACACACACACACACACACACACACACACACACACACACACACACATCGAAAATAGTTGAACCCGGAAGAGGAAGGCAGAGTGACGAGGAGGAGGAAGAGGAGGAGGAGGAGGAGGAGGAGGAGGAGGAGGAGGAGGAGGAGGAGGGAGATAGATGATTAAGAAGAAGAGGAGAAAAGAACACGAACAACAACAACAACAACAACAACAACAACAACAACAACAACAACAACAACAACAGCAGCAGCAGCAGGCGGAAAAAAAGGAAACAAGAAAAAATTGAATAAAGGGAAAGATGGAGGATTAGGAGGAAGAAAGAGAAGAGAGGAAGCAATCAGGGAAGAAGAAAGAGAGAGAGATAAAAAAGCTGAATTGAAAGAATAAATAAAAAAAATGGAGAAGAGGAGGAAGAGGAAGAGAAGTAAGAGAAGGTCAACAGAAAGAAGAAGAGGAAGAGAAGGAGGAGGAGGAGGAAGAGGAGGAGGAGGAGGAGGAGGAGGAGGAGGAAACTGTGAGAGAAATATGAAGAGGAGAGAGAAAAGGAAAGATACAAAAGCCTTACAAACACACACACATACACACACACACACACACACACACAGAGAGAGAGAGAGAGAGAGAGAGAGAGAGAGAGAGAGAGAGAGAGAGAGAGAGAGAGAGAGAGAGAGAGAGAGAGAGAGAGTATATATAAACTTGTCACTTCCTATTGTGAGTTAAATTAAAGAAAGGAGAAAAGTTGGAAGGGAGGGAGAATTGGCTTGCTCTCGTTAAGAAAACCTGACCTCGTATGACCTGACCTGTGTCCTGATGCCTGCTGTAGAGAGAGAGAGAGAGAGAGAGAGAGAGAGAGAGAGAGAGAGAGAGAGAGAGAGAGAGAGAGAGAGAGAGCAGAAGATAACAAAACCAAATTAAAGGGAAAAGGAAGATTGACAAGAGAAGGAAAGAAAAGAATAAAAAGAGAGAGAAAGAGATAAAAAAAAACAAGGAAAAACAAGATTGATAGGAGAGAATGAAAGAGAAAGAATAAGAAGACAAAGAGAAAGAGAGAGACAGACAGGTAAAGAGACATAGGGAAGACAAAAAGACAAAGAAAAAATCGAAAACTGAAATAAAATAAAAGAAAAAAGCAAAAATATGAAAAATGAAAAGATACAGACAAGAGCAAAAAGAAGAAAAAAAGACAAGATTAAGAAAAGACTAAGAAGAGACATAGTGAGGAAAAGAAGATATAAAAAAAGGGGAAAAGGAAAAAAATAGAGAAGGTAGAGATAGTGAAAAAAAGAACGAGATAAAAAAGAGGAAAAGAAATAAAACAAAACTAAGAAAAGAGAGAAGAGATGAAGGAAGGAAAAGAAGCGAATGAGATGAGAAAAGGTAAAAAAAT
>NC_087195.1:1660000-1665000 GCF_035594125.1 Scylla paramamosain
TGGGCTATTTTTGTGTGTCTGGCTTTACGTGTGTGTGTGTGTGTGTGTGTGTGTGTGTGTGTGTGTGTGTGTGTGTGTGTGTGTGTGTGTAAGTGTTCTTTTAAATCACTCCTTTTTTTTTTTCCTGTTTCATTTTCCTATTGTCTCTTGTTCTCTCTTCTTACGTATAAAACCAAAAAAAACAATCAAACAAATAAATAAATAAATACAAAGGGTCTCATATTTCTTTTTATTCACATTTCGCTTTTCATACATTGCTTCTCTTTCTTTATGTAAAAAAAATAAATAAAAATAAATAAACAAATAAATAAACAAAAACAGAAAACATCTCAAATTATAAACAACACAAACTCACATAAACACGAAGCCAAATAAACAAAAACCAGTACATGACCATTGACATAAAAAAATAAATAAATAAACAAATAAACAAATAAATAAAATGAGGCAAGAAAATACATCAAACGAAACTATAAAATGTGATTGAAAGACTAACCTACAACCAAGACAAGGATTAACTACATCATAAATATCAAGAATGTGCCGCGAAGGTGTTGGAATAAAAAAAATGCATTTATACTTATACTTTGCTGGCCACGAGAGGTGATAGACGCCCTGGTTATTGTTATTGTTGTTGTTATTGTTTTGTGAGGATCAGTGGGTAAGGGGAAGAAAAAAATGAAGAAAAAAGGTGACTAGTTTAAATGCTAGTTAGCGAAGTGATGCCAAATAGATCTAATAACAGAGGAGTAAGTGCTTTTTCGTGTTTTTAAAGGAATACTCATACTTTTATTTCTGTCCCCGGTGTGCAAGGGGTGGAATGAAAACTCTCTTGACTGAAAATAGTCTTAGCCAGCATCGTGTCGTGTTTTTTCTTGGGGGGAGGGGGAAGGGGGAGGCACGGTCACACTTCAATTTTTGCCAGGATTGCAAGGGCGGAATAGAAACTGGCTTAATTAAAAAAAGAATAATAAACCTTTACTGGCATCCCCCCGCATGACGTACATCAAAAAGGAACACAGCACGATAAACAAACAAAGAACCTAAGTGTATCATCAACTCCCTTGCTGTTTCTACTCCCTGCCACACACTCATCACAACATCCACCTCCCTGTCACCTTCCATCACCCCCTTCTCCTCCTCCACCTCCTCCTCCTCGTCTTGACAGGATAGAATTCAGAAACTTGTGTATTCCGGTGAGAAACTTTTGTGAATTTACTAAAACACACGAATTGCAAGAATCGAGATGAAATATGAAATAGTGACCTTTGTTTGAGTGCTGCTGTTTTGGTTCCTGACTGGCAGCATGAGTGAGTGAGTGAGTGAGTGAGTGAGTTTGTGTGTTGTTGGTGTTTCATGAGTCAGTAAATTTAAGTCTCTCTCTCTCTCTCTCTCTCTCTCTCTCTCTCTCTCTCTCTCTCTCTCTCTCTCTCTCTCTCTCGTGTCTTATTTCTGTTCACTATTTTTACGGTAACAGAGAGAGAGAGAGAGAGAGAGAGAGAGAGAGAGAGAGAGAGAGAGAGAGAGAGAGAGAGAGAGAGAGAGAGAGAGAGAGAGAGAGAGAGAGAGAGAGAGAGAGAGAGAGAGAATCTGAGTGAGTGAGTGAGCATAAGTGAGTGATACAGTTTTAAAGAGGAGATGTGTATACGTGAGAGAGAGAGAGAGAGAGAGAGAGAGAGAGAGAGAGAGAGAGAGAGAGAGAGAGAGAGAGAGAGAGAGAGAGAGAGGTAACCAGCCACCCAGCCAGTCAGTCAGTCAGCCATATCACACACAAACAAGCCAATTAGTTCATCAAAATATCAACAGCTGAGACTATTTACCTGTTAGTTCGGCCAGGTAACTTTCCCACGCCACACCTGTGCCCGAGGACGCGATGAGAGGGAGAGAGAGAGAGGGAGAGAGTGAGAGGGAGAGTGTACCAGGTGAAAAGAGGTTATTCTTTCCTTCAGTGTTGCTTAAATGAATGGAGAGAGAGAGAGAGAGAGAGAGAGAGAGAGAGAGAGAGAGAGAGAGAGAGAGAGAGAGAGAGAGAGAGAGAGAGAGTGTGGTTATCTATGTTATTATTAAACTTATATGAAGATTCGTTTTGTCTAATTAATTATTTATTTTGTTTATTTAAGATGTTTTTTGGATTGATATTAAGTTGTATAGTGAATTTTTTTTTTTAGACTCTCTCTCTCTCTCTCTCTCTCTCTCTCTCTCTCTCTCTCTCTCTCTCTCTCTCTCTCTCTCTCTCTCTCTCTCTCTCTCTGCAATTACTCTGAGTTCAAGAAAATGCAATAGAAAAGAAAATTAAATGCAAGAGAGAGAGAGAGAGAGAGAGAGAGAGAGAGAGAGAGAGAGAGAGAGAGAGAGAGAGAGAGAGAGAGAGAGAGAGAGAGAGAGAGTTTGATGATAAAAATGGTGAGCACACACACACACACACACACACACACACACACACACACACACACACACACACACACACACACACACACACACACACACACACTAATCATCTTCGTCTATTTACAGTTCTCATTTATTTTCTTTATTTTATTTCCTCTCTCATCATCTCTTTCTTATTGTCACTTTTCCCTCCTTTTTTTTCTTCTTTTCTCCTCTCTATCTCTTTCATATTTCCTTCCTTCTTATTCTTCTTCCTCCTCCTCGCATCTCCTTACGTTTCTCTCCTTCTCATTTCTCTTATTCTGTGTACATATTTATCTTCTTCCCTCCCTTATTCTTTATTCGCTTTATCCCTCGCTTCTTTTCATCTTCTATTTCTTCTGTTCTATATATCGTCTCTCTTCTTATTTCTTCCTTCTCCTCTCTTCTTTGTTATTGTTTTTCTTTCCACTTCCTCGTTTTCTATTTCGCTTCCTTTCCGTTTCATTTTATGTCTTTCTGTTTGTGTGTGTGTTTGTTTGTGAGTGTTTGTATGTTTGTTTGTTTGTTTTTTATCTGTTTGTGTGTATGTCTGTTTGTTTGTTTGTTTTCCTTCTTTCTGTTTATCTATTTGTGTGTTTGTGTCTATTTATTTTATCTGTGTCTCTCTTTCATTAATTTTTGTTTGTTTGTTTTGTTTCTTTTTTCTTTCTTCCCTTTTTTTTCTTTGTTTTTTTCTTTCGGTCTTTTTTTTGTGTGTTTGTGTATCTGTCTGTCCCCCACCCGACTCTCTCTCTCTCTCTCTCTCTCTCTCTCTCTCTCTCTCTCTCTCTCTCTCTCTCTCTCTCTCTCTCTCTCTCTCTCTCTCTCTCTCTCTGAATTATTGACACCTCTCAATGATGTCTAATGGAAAACTAGTGATTATCTCGCTACGTTTGTGTATTCAATTGATGAGTGTTCAAACTTCCATTGACACACACACACACACACACACACACACACACACACACACACACACACACACACACACGTTCTTTCTTTCTCTCTCTTTCTTTCTCTTGTTTTCATCATGATTTGAATATTCTCTTTTTTTGTTTATTTTTGTTATTCTCAACTTTTTTTTTCTCTCTATTTTGTATTTTTTTTTTCTTGTTTAACTTTCTTCTTTTTTTTTTTTCTCATTTTCGCTTTGTTTTCTCTAGCACTTCTTTTGTTTTCTTATCTTTTTTCTTCTCTTCTTATTTTCTTTTTTTCAATTTTCGCTCGTGTTTCTTCTATTCTTTTCCTTCTTCTCTTTCTTTTTCTCAACTTTATGAATCTTCCCATGTATTTTCTTTTTATGTTCTCCTTTTCTCTTCTTATTATTCTCACCTTTCCTTTCAAAATTTCCGTCGTGTTCCTTTTTTTTCCATTTTTTTCAACGTTTTTCCCTCAGATTTTTCTTACCTTTTTTGTTTCCCTTTCTCTAATATTCGACCTTTCCTCACTCTTTTTAAATCTCCCTCGTATTTATATATTTTTCGTACCACCATTTCAGTCTTTCATTATTTTGACACCAAATAAATATAACATGTTTTTGAATTAATTAGTTTTCTTTACCTGTATAGAATGCACCTTTACTCACCTCTGCTTGTGTAATGAAGGCAGGACAGGTGACAAAACAGATGATGAAGGTGTGTGTGTGTGTGTGTGTGTGTGTGTGTGTGTGTGTGTGTGTGTGTGTGTGTGTGTGTGTGTGGTATTGATTATGTTACGTTGTTAATGCAGTATTGTTGTTGTAGTTACAGTAGTGCTGAGGGTGGTAGTAGTAGTAGTAGTAGTAGTAGTAGTAGTAGTAGTAGTAGTAGTAGTTGTTGTTGTTGTAGTAGTTGTTGCTGTTGTTGTTGCTATTTTGTTATTATTGATGATGATGATGTTAATATTATTGTGACTGTTATTATTTTTGTTGTTGTTGTTGTTGTTGTTGTTGTTGTTGTTGTTGCTCTTCGTCATTACTAATTAATACCAAGGCTTATATCGCTCATGGCAGATACATGAATTAATTTGCATAGATCGTGTGTGTGTGTGTGTGTGTGTGTGTGTGTGTGTGTGTGTGTGTGTGTGTGTGTGTGTGTGTGTGTGTATGCACGTGCGTGAGTGTGTATACGTTTCTAATAACACAAACTTTATCACACACACACACACACACACACACACACACACGTACACAATATTTTAGAGAGAGAGAGAGAGAGAGAGAGAGAGAGAGAGAGAGAGAGAGAGAGAGAGAGAGAGAGAGAGAGAGAGAGAGCCTGCTTTCACCGCAACAAAAGGAATTAAAAAATAAGTGATGAGTTTAAATGAAAAATACCTGTAATAAGCCTTACCTGTAGACGCGTTTACCTGAGTCATTAGCGGTACTCTCACCTGAAATGCTACCTGCGTATCAATCTGTAGCGGTTAGGTAATTAAGAGTGTGTGTGTGTGTGTTTGTGTGTGTGTGTGTGTGTGTGTGTGTGTGTGTGTGTTGCCTATGTGTTGATATTTTTTTGTGCTTTTTTTTTTGTTTTTTTTTATTTTTGTTTTTGTTTGTTAGGTTAATCTGTTCAGTGGTTAATTTATTTATTGGTTAATTTGTTAAGTGGTTAATCATT
>NC_087195.1:1675000-1677500 GCF_035594125.1 Scylla paramamosain
GGGCCTAACAGTAGTCAGCACAATAGCCATAACAACTATAATAGTGATGATTGCTCCCGTTACGGTGTTGGTCGTAAGGGTGACAATGGTGGTGGTGGTAGTAGTAGTAGTAGTAGTGGTAGTAGTGGTAGTAGTATAAATACCACCTGTTGTGATAGTAAACATATTAAGTTAAAAATTTATATAGTTTCTCTTTTAGTAGGTGTTTTAAATATGATAGTAGTAGTAGTAGTAGTAATAGTAGTAGTAGTAGTAGCAGTAGTAGCAGCAGTAAAAAGACTAACAGAAGCACTATTATATTTACCGCTATTCTGACTAAATTAGCAAAA
Organism: Scylla paramamosain; assembly: GCF_035594125.1. NCBI lineage: Eukaryota > Metazoa > Arthropoda > Malacostraca > Decapoda > Portunidae > Scylla > Scylla paramamosain. Next base: position 1,675,330 of record NC_087195.1, read on the forward strand.
AACCTCAGTAGAAGCATTATTAGCACCAGTAGTAGTAGTAGAAATAGTAGTAGTAGTAGTAGTAGTAGTAGTAGTAGTAGTAGTAGTAGTAGCAACTCCACAGAGAGCGAGACAGACAGACAGACAGACACAGGTAACAGAAACAAGCCTCAGTTAAAATAGGGAGCTTTTGTTTTCACTATTCCAATTGGATCTTATAAGCTGTGCACCCTTTGTGGCTTCAGCACGGGGCCAGCCAGTCTTCAGGGCTCATCCTTCATTGGGGGAGTATTGGCAATGTTTGTTGACGGTGCTTCGCCACTCGTACGCTTGTTAAATGGTACTGAAGCATTAAATAAAACGTGTGTGTGTGTGTGTGTGTGTGTGTGTGTGTGTGTGTGTGTGTGTGTGTGTGTGTGTGTGTGTGTGTAATTATTAGTGTTATTGATATTTTTCTATTTGATAGTTTCTTTTTTTCTGACTTTTTTTACTTTTTTTTTTATCTATGCCTAGTTTCGTATTTGTAGTTCTCTCTCTCTCTCTCTCTCTCTCTCTCTCTCTCTCTCTCTCTCTCTCTCTCTCTCTCTCTCTCTCTCTCTCTCTCTCTCTCTCTTTTAATGGTTACCAGTTTTTTTTTATTCATAGTTTTGTATTTTAAAACGTGGTCAGAATTTTTTTTTCTCTGGCTTCCGCTGCATAAAACACACACACACACACACACACACACACACACACACACACACACACACACACACACACACACACACACACACACACACGTGACTAGAATGTTTGAAAATGGTTTCCTATTTTTTCTTGTTCCCTTTTTTTTTACTCCTTGCATTCATAACAAGCCTTCTTTTTCTTGATTTTCTTGTTCTCTCTCTCTCTCTCTCTCTCTCTCTCTCTCTCTCTCTCTCTCTCTCTCTCTCTCTCTCTCTCTCTCTCTCTCTCTCTCTCTCCACTATTTTTCTCCTTTCTGTCCTTTTCCTCTTTCCTTCATTCTCCATCTCATTTCCTTCCTCATCTCTCTCTCTCTCCCTCCTTCCCACCAATCCCTCCCTCCCTCCCTTCTTCCCTCTCTCCCTCCCTCCCTCCCTTCCTTCCACCTCATTTCCTCCCTCATTACTGCATCCTTCCACCTTCTCTCCACCCCTCCACTGCTCCACTCTTTCCTCCCTCTCATTTCCTCCATGTTCCCTCCTTTCCTCCACCTGATTCACTCCTCTTCTTCTTTACTCCTTTTCTCCATTCACTGTCTGTCTGTCTGTCTGTATGTATGTATGTCTGGCTGTCTTTCTGGCTGGCTGGCTCTCTCTCTCTCTCTTAATACTACTACCACCATTACCACTACCACCACCACCACCACCACCATATTTCATGAACTAAACGCACGGACGGAGTGAAGCTTCGAATCGCTTGCATTACTACCGCTTGAAAAAAAAAAAAAAAAAAAAAAAAAAGGAATAGAAAAAGTGAATAATTCCTGCCCGTTTTTTTTTTTGTTTATTTATTTATTTATTTATTTTATTTATTTTTTGCAACCGGTTTGAAAAAAAAATTGTATATATATATATAAAAAAAAAGAAAAGCAGAGAAATAAATAAATAAATGAAGTTTGTATACATTTATTTCATCGTGTTTTTTTCCTGTTTTGTTTGTTTGTTTGTTTGTTTGTACCGTGCGTGGAATGTGTTTGTTTTCGTTTCTTTGTTGTTTCATTGTTTTGTTTTATTTTGTTTTGTTGTTTTAGTGGTGTTGTGACTCTCTCTCTCTCTCTCTCTCTCTCTCTCTCTCTCTCTCTCTCTCTCTCTCTCTCTCTCTCTCTCTCTCTCTCTCTCTCTCTCTCTCTCTCTCTCTCTCTGTGTGTGTGTGTGTGTGTGTGTCTCTTTAAATCCTCATTATTATTCATTTCCCTTCTATTTTTTCTTTATTTACCTTCTCTCTTCATTCCCTCATTCACACCTGCTTTTCTATCTCTCTTTCTGTCAATCAATCCTTCATTTCCTATCTCCCTCCAGTCTTCCTCTGTCTCTCGTTCACTTCACCCTCACATTCTCCTGTCTGTGCATCCTCACCTGGCTAATCATCTCACCTGTCTTCTCTAATCACCTGTGCTGTCTAGATCACGTGACAAGTGACATTAGATGAATAGATAAATTCCGCAAGCTTTCGTTCAGTCGCTGAGTTGC
>NC_087195.1:1682500-1685000 GCF_035594125.1 Scylla paramamosain
AGGGTGACCGTTCTAATCCCTTCAAACTACCGTCCTATTGCTTTAATTTCCTGCCTATCTAAAGTTTTTGAATCTATCCTCAACAGGAAGACTCTTAAACATCTATCAAAAGGAAGTTAAACAGCAACAAAGCTTACTAGAAGGAGGAGGAGGAGGAAGAGAAAGAGGAAGAGGAGGAGGAGGAGAAGGAGGAGGAGGAGGAGGAGATATATAAGAATGGCGAAGCAAGAAAAGAAAGAGAAAACGGAACGAAAAGGGAGAACAAAGAAGAAGAAAAAGAAGAAGAAGAAGAAGAAGAAGAAGAGGAAGAAGAAGAGAAACAAGACGAAAAAAAAAAGAGTAAGAAGAAGATAAGACATAAGAAAAGAAACGAAAAGAAACTAACAATAAGAGGAAGAAGAAGGAAAAGAAGAAGACAACGAAGGAGAAGAAGGAAGAGGCGGTGACGTGAATGGGGGAGACGTGTGCTGGTGTTGCCTTACCTGGGGGAGTGACACTAGCTGTGGCTGAAGTAATGTAGACTGTGTCCCGTGCCACCGTGTCCCGTGTCCCTTTGTACCCGTCCGTGTCCTGAGGCGTCCGAGGTGTGTGGTGGTGTGTGGGGTGCAGTGAGGTGAAGGTGGTGCAGTGTTGATGCTGTGGTGTATATTTGTATGACTCGAGAGGCACTTGAGTGGGAACGAGAGAGAAATGGTTTAGTGCAATCGTGACAGGAAGTGTGTTTTGATGCGGGAATTAACTGTGGAAAGGAACGTTTGGTTGAATAAAAGAAGGCAAGTGTTTTGCTGCAATACTTGACATTTTGACTCGAAAGGAAATAATAAAAGGTGTTTTGACTGGAAAATAAACGGTGGAAAGAAGTGTTTGAGTTGATAACGAGAAAAAATGTTTATAACAACAGGAAAGGTGTTTTGATGACACAGTAAAATGTTCGAAAGAAGTTTTGGTACATTTCGAAAAAAGAAATGATGTGGAATAAAAAGAAGAATTTTTTAACTAGAAAATAAACGATATGTTTAGGTCGATAACGAAAGAAAAATGTTTAAAACAATAGGAAAGGTCTTCTGACTAGAAGATAAACGATGTAAAAAATGTTTGGCTTGATGAGGAAAGAAAAATGTTTCAGAATAATAAGAACGATTTTTTTTTTTACTGGAAAGCAAATAATATACTGGGAACATAACAGAGGTAAAATTTTTCGCAACTATAATTAACGTTGTGAATAAAGAATAAACAGCGGAAGGAAGAGTTTGGGAGGATAACTAAAGAGAAACATTTTACAACAATAATAAACATTTTGATGCGAAAATGAACAATAAAAAGACGTGGCAAAAGAAAAAGATAAATGTTTTACTACAATAACAACAGCAAGAGTGTTTTGATGAGGAAATTAACTGTGAAGAGAAGCGTTTGGCTGGATAACGAAAGCGAAATATTTTACAACAGTAATGAACATTTTGACTAGAAAATATACCGTGACAAGGAACGTTTGGCTGATAACGAAGGATAAAATGTTTCATTACAACAACGAAGCTATTTTGACTCGAAAATAAAGAACAGAAAGTATAAAAGGAAGCATTTGAATATGAAGGGAAAAACGAGAAACATATGAACAGAAAACGGGAAGCATTTGAGAAGAAAACAAGGAGCAAAAATAACCTAGGACAATATTAACTAGAAAACAGGACTTATTATATCAGTATTCTTCAACTTTTCATGGTTTAATCACCTGGAAACTTTGGGCAAAATTTTTTATCAATCTTTTTTTTTTTTTTTTTATATATATACATGTAGTGACCTTTGTAAGAAGTTAAAAAAAAATCTCAATTAAAAAAAACTCTCTGATAATTGGGATGTGATCTTTAGTTAACCCTATCTTGCATACATTAACATTTTCCGTAAAAAAAAAAATCAAGGTAACTAATATTGTTTTTAGGTGCAAATAACCTCCATATACCGTGACATTATTTTTTTATTTGTGTTTATAAGGTTACAGGCATGTCGCTCCACATATAAAAACATCACATTGTATTGCTGTGAAGATACCTATTTCTTACAAAGCAATAATGTTACGTTTGAAAATAAATGACTGCCAATCCTTTAGTACAGAGTTTCTTCAAAGCCACTAAGGAAAACTTTCATCCTAAACACAAGAAACAGGCACTTCTTTATCGCTGAATATTTCCCTCATAGCCAAATAATAATAATAATAATAACTTTTTCATCGTGTATCAAAAGGGACGATGCATCCAGAAACACGATTCAGTCTACCTGTCTCAAGTGAACCAAAACCCTTTTGCCATAGTGATATTTGCAGAAGGCGGCAGTTGAACCAGCAAAGTATACCTGATGCCATACCCCTTGTGGTACTGGCTGGAGGAGGTCAAGGACAGTGTTACCAGAAGCCTTCAGATCTGGTTGACCTGGAACGGGACTTAGTTTACTGTGTGTATTTGTCAGAAGGAGCATTTGACTATACAGGAGAGACAATTTGCCAGAA
>NC_087195.1:1692500-1695000 GCF_035594125.1 Scylla paramamosain
AGAGAGCACCTTTGGGTATAGTTTTCTTGTTTTCAAATTGCCATTCTGTTTAAATAAAGAAGTTACAGAGAGAGAGAGAGAGAGAGAGAGAGAGAGAGAGAGAGAGAGAGAGAGAGAGAGAGAGAGAGAGAGAGAGAGAGAATAGGAAACCAACCAATAAACCAAACAATAAATAAGAAAAATCAAAAAGAGGGAAATGAAAAAAAACAAGAAAAAGGAAAAAAAAACAAAAAATGAAGAAAATAGAAAGAAAATAGAAAAAAACACCAACAATAAAAAAAGAGAAAAAAAAGAAAGAGAAAAAAGAAAAGCCAAAAAAAGTGAGAAAAACAAGAGATTAAAAGAAAAAAATAGGAAAAAAATACAAAATTTAAAAACTCCTAAAAATAAGAGAGAGAGAGAGAGAGAGAGAGAGAGAGAGAGAGAGAGAGAGAGAGAGAGAAAAGGAAGCTAGTACAATTAGACCCGTGCATTAATGAACCAGCAAAGCGAAGCAGCAAAACAGATGCTTCACTTCACAGTTCGAAGCACCGAGGCGCGATTCATGAACCACTGACACGGGTGGGGGGGGAGGAGGAGGAGGGAAGGGAGAAAGAGAGGAGGAAAAGAAGAGGAGGAAGGGGAAGGAAGAGAGAGGAGGAAAAGGAGGGGAAAGAAGAGAAAGAGGGAATATGTATAGGGAAAAGAAGGAAGGAAGAGGAGAAAGGTTAGTGAGCGAATGAGAAAGAGGAGGTGAAGGGGAATGGGAAAAAGAGAGGGAAGGAAAAATGTAAATAAAGGAAGAGAGGAAAGAAGGGAGAGGGAATAGGGAGAAGAGGAAATAAAGCAGAGGGAAAGAGAAAAAGAAAGGAATGGGAGGAGGAAATACTGCGAATAAACAAAAGGGAAAGGGAGGAAGAAGAGAGGAAAGGGGAGGAAAAGAGGGAAGAAAGGGAAAGGTAGGAAGAAAGGAGAGAAGGGAGAGGAAGGAAGGAAAAAAATGAAGTAGGGAAGAGGGAAAGAAAGGAGAAAAATTTAATATAGAAGAATGAAGGGAAGATGAGAAGGAAGGAAAGAGAAAGAGACAAAAGAGGAAAGAGAATATGAGGGAGGAGGAAAAGAGAAAGGAAAGAGGAGAGGAAAAAATGGACGTAGGAAGAAAGGGAAAAAAAGGAAGAGGAGGAAAGAGAGATAGAGAAAAAGAGAGGAAGAGAAAAGATGAGGAGAGAAAATAATACAGTTGAAGACGAGAGAGAGAGAGAGAGAGAGAGAGAGAGAGAGAGAGAGAGAGAGAGAGAGAGAGAGAGCGGAAAACCAAGGAAACAGGTAGGCAGAAAATAAACAGACCTACAGATCGAAAGGGAAACAAAACTCTCTCTCTCTCTCTCTCTCTCTCTCTCTCTCTCTCTCTCTCTCTCTCTCTGACAATACTTTTCCTCTTATTTTCCTCAATCATCCTTTTCTTTATTTTTTTGCCATTATTTCTTTACCTAGATTCTCTTCAACTACCCTTCCCTTAATCTCTCTCTCTCTCTCTCTCTCTCTCTCTCTCTCTCTCTCTCTCTCTCTCTCTCTCTCTCTCTCTCAGCAAACACAAGAGCCTCACTGAACCGATCTCTCAATCATTCTCTTGTTCAGATCAGGGGAAAAAAACGTTTCAGCCACGCCAACGTTTGTTTATCGACCTCTTGTGTGTGTGTGGTTTTTCCGAACGTTTGCAGAGAGAGAGAGAGAGAGAGAGAGAGAGAGAGAGAGAGAGAGAGAGAGAGAGAGTGTGGGGGGAAGGGTAGTTAAAGATTAAGTAAAGGGAATAGAAAAAAGTAAAGAAAAATGATGATTGAGGAAAGTAAGAGGAAAAATATTGAGAGAGAGAGAGAGAGAGAGAGAGAGAGAGAGAGAGAGAGAGAGAGAGAGAGAGAGAGAGAGAGAGGTTGTTTCCCTTTCGATCTGTATGTCTGTTTACTTTCTGCCTGCCTGTTTCCTTGGTTTTCCGCTTACTCTCTCTCTCTCTCTCTCTCTCTCTCTCTCTCTCTCTCTCTCTCTCTCTCTCTCTCTCTCTCTCGTCTTCAACTGTATTATTTTCTCTCTCCATCTTTTCCCTTCCTCTCTCTTTTACCCTTCTTTCCTTTTATCCTTTCCTTTTATATCTCTTTCCTCCTTCTCTTCCTTTTTTTTTCCTTTCTTCCTTATCTCCTTTTTTTCCTCTCCTCTTTCCAGAAACAAGCACAAACAGACAGATGCAGACACAGACAGACAGACAGACAGACAGACAGTTAGAAAAATATACCACAGTTACGTAGGAATATTGAAATTGTGAATTGTCTTAGTAATTTAGTTTTGAAGCTTCGAAATTTTGAACCCTTGGGCGGGAAAGGTTTCGAGATGCGTGAGTGAAACATTGAACGTTAAAAGAGAGGGTTTAGATGTGTTGGTATCTCTCTCTCTCTCTCTCTCTCTCTCTCTCTCTCTCTCTCTCTCTCTTACGTTTTTTTTTCATTTATATTTTCATATTTTTGCTTTT